>NC_037296.2:8010461-8310461 GCF_000002775.5 Populus trichocarpa
ACTCGATCTTACCGAGTTAATTGCTACATCGCACACTCGTGCACTTGCGAGTTAAAACAAGCCGAACATAAAAAGCGGTCAAGCAATTTTGGCGCCGTTGCCCGGGGAGCTAGCAAGCAAAGGTAACAAATTTATATTTTATTATTGGAAAACAAAAAAAAAATACATATAAATAAAAAATCAAATGGCTGGTTTTACCGCCTAAAAAAAAATTGACCTCAACTTTTCGAATATTGGACTGTGGACTGGACTATTAATTATTGGATTTGGTTGGTTCAACCATTTTTCTTTTATTGTCTATTCTAGTTAGTTTCTAATATTTATTGTTTATATTATAAGGCTGGTTTTATCGCCTCTTGTTTATTTTATTTTATTTTGTTGTTATTATTTTTCCTATATTTATTGTCTGAAGTGCTTGGCCGGTTTTACCGCCTCTTGTTTATTTTATTTTATTTTGTTGTGATTATTTTTCTTATATTTATTGTTTGAAGTGCTTGGCTGGTATTACCGCCTTTTATTCATGCTTGTTATAATTATCTTTTAATGTTTATTGTTGTTAATATTGCTTATTAGTTGGAGAGTGAATTTCTTAATTTGTTGTATTTTTATTTTTGTGTTATTACTTTATCTTTTACGTTTCATTTACTTTTATTTGCAATCTTCTTTTTCTTTTTTCTTTTTTTTTCGTATTCATATAATTGTTATAATAAATATATATATTTTTTTATCATGGCTAATGTTGAAGATGTAGAGGGTGAAGGGAGTGTTCAAGGTAATGGACCTCCACAATTCAATGATCAACCTAATTTTCAAACTCTTAGGGAGTATCTTCACCCGGCTAGACAAAGTACACCTTCGTGTATTATCTTGCCTCTTAACCAACAAGCTTTCAATTTGAAACCGGGCATGATTCAACTTCTTCCCACATTTCACGGTATGGATTCTGAAAATCCATACATACATATTAAGGACTTTGAAGAGGTATGTAATACTTTTATTGATAGAACATGCACCGAGGAAACCATTCGGCTTAAATTGTTCCCATTCTCTCTAAAGGATAAAGCCAAGCTTTGGCTAAACTCCTTGCGTCCTAGGTCTATAGGTACATGGAGAGAAATGCAAGCTGAATTTTTGAAAAAATACTTCCCCACTCATAGGACGGCAGCCTTACAACGTCAAATGATGAATTTTTCTTGTAGTCCAAATGAGTCATTTCACCAAGCTTGGGAAAGGTTCAAAGACTTGTTAAATGCATGCCCCCACCATGGTTTTGAGATGTGGAGGTTAGTGAGTTTCTTCTACGACTCTCTTACCGCAGATTTTAAAAAGCTAGTGTCAACCATGTGTAATGGTGAGTTTTATGACAAAGAACCAAGTGAAGCCTTTGATTTCTTTGATCAATTGGTTGAAAACACAAAGCAATGGGAGACTTCTCTCCCACTTCATGTTGAGTCTAGAAACACCATTTCTCATTCAAGTGGGAAGTTCCAATTGAAAGAGACTGATGACCTCAATGCTAGATTAGCCTCATTGGCTAGGAAAGTAGAGTCTCTTGAGATTAAAAAAGTGCATGTCATGAGTGAACAACAAGAGGAAAGTTGTGTTATTTGTGAGAGCAAAGGGCATAGGACAACTGAGTGTCCTACCATTCCAGCCTTCAAGGAAGTGCTATATGGCCAAACTTCTGATTCAAGTAATGTTAGAAAGCCATTTTCAAACCAAGTAGGCAATCCCTACTCTGAGACCTACAATCCTGGATGGAGGAACCACCCAAATTTTAGATGGAGAAATGAGGGCTCTTCAGTACCTCAAACATTTCAACCTCCACCCCCACCATTTCATGCTCCCACACATAATACATACCAACCACCTCATAAGAGATCCCTAGAGGATACTCTTCAACAATTCATGCAAACACAAGGAGGAATCAACAACCAAGCTTACAAATGTCAAGACCAGACCAATAGGACCTTAGATGACATTCGAAGTCAACTAACCAAGTTGACTCAATCACTAAGCATTCAAGAGAAGGGAAAGATCCCAGCTCAACCAATGCCAAATCCTAGAGGTCAGGTACACATGAGTGAATCCTCATCTAGTGAACCTTCAAACCATGAACAAGTCCAAGCCATCATAACCCTTAGAAGTGGAAAGATTGTTGACAAAGCTATAGGTTTTGAGATTCCTAGAGGTATTATGGAGGAGAAATCTAAGGAAAGTGAAGAGGAAATCAAAACACAAGTGACAAATGAGAGCTTGAGTGACAAAGAAGGTGAGATAAATGAGAAAAAGATGAGTGAGAAAGGAGATGATTCAAGAAAAATTGGAGTCAAAGTGAGTGATTTAGAATTTGTTCCTAGAGCACCATTTCCACAAAGGTTAGGGAAACCTAAACATGATCTTATGAACTCAGAAATCTATGAATTGTTCAAACAAGTGAAAGTCAACATTCCACTCCTTGATGCAATTAAACAAGTCCCATCTTATGCAAAGTTCCTTAAGGACTTATGCACAATCAAAAGGAGATTGAATGTGAAAGAAAGAGCCTTTCTAACTGAACATGCTAGTGCCATCATCCAATTTAAGACCCCTCCCAAATACAAAGATCCTGGTTGTCCTACCATTTCATGCATTATTGGAAATCATAAGATAGACCAAGCTTTGTTGGATTTAGGAGCAAGTGTGAATTTGATACCCTACACTGTTTACGAACAGTTAGGTTTAGGAGAAATCAAGCCTACTCGAATCACCCTTCAATTAGCTGATAGGTCAATCAAGATTCCCAGGGGTATTGTTGAGGATGTGTTGGTCCAAGTAGATAAATTCTACTTTCCTGTTGATTTTGTAGTGTTGGACACCGCACCTATTCAAGGTTCTAATGCTCCTATCCCAGTCATCTTAGGTAGACCTTTCCTAGCTACATCCAATGCTTTAATCAACTGTAGGAATGGGGTGATGAAATTGTCTTTTGGGAATATGACTGTGGAGATGAACATATTCAATGTCTCCAAACAAATTGGTGAACATGAGGACATTAGAGAGGTGGATTTGATCCAAACAGTTTGTCAAGAACACTTTGAGAGAGAGTGGATCAAGGATCCATTGGAGAAAACTTTAATTCATGATGAAAGATTTTGTTCTTTGGAATGTGTTGATGAGGAAGTAAGAGAACTCGAGACTTATTTAGATCCAATGCCTATTATGTCAATAGGTCAATGGACCCCATCGTTTGAGCCTTTGATTTCACCCCAAGTGAAAGCTGAGGCATCTCTTGTCCAATCTTATAAACCAGAAAGGAAGCCTTTACCAAGTGATCTTAAGTATGCTTTTCTAGGGGAAGATGAATCATATCCTATTGTGATTTCATCAAAACTTAGCATAGAGCAGGAACAAGAACTTTTGAGAGTGGTGAGAAAACACAAGAAAGCAATTGGGTGGACTATTACTGACTTGAAAGGAATTAGCCCTCTTTTATGTACACATAGAATCTATCTTGAAGAAGAGGCTAAATCTGTGAGGCAAATGCAAAGACGATTGAACCCAAACATGAAGGAAGTAGTGAGAGGTGAAGTGCTTAAGTTACTTGATGCAGGTATCATTTACCCCATTGCAAACTCAAAATGGGTTAGTCCAACCCAAGTTGTCCCTAAAAAATCTGGAGTCACGGTAGTGAAGAATGAAAATAATGAACTAGTACCAACTAGAATCCAAACTGGATGGCGTATGTGCATTGATTATCGTAAGTTGAACATGGTGACTAGGAAGGACCATTTTCCACTTCCATTTTTAGACCAAGTGCTTGAAAGAGTAGCTGGAAGAGCTTTCTATTGTTTTCTTGATGGATACTCAGGTTACAACCAAATTGAGATTTCCTTAGAAGACCAAGAAAAAACCACTTTCACTTGTCCTTTTGGTACCTATGCGTATAGAAGAATGCCTTTTGGCTTGTGTAATGCACCAGCCACTTTTCAAAGATGTATGATGAGTATCTTTAGTGACATGGTGGAAATTTTTTTGGAAGTTTTCATGGATGATTTTTCAGTTTATGGGGATTCTTATAAGTTGTGTCTAATGCATTTGGAAAAAGTTCTTGAAAGATGTGAGGAGAGCAATCTTGTACTCAATTGGGAGAAGTGTCATTTTATGGTGACACATGGCATTGTTTTAGGTCACATTGTCTCTTCAAAAGGGATAGAGGTAGATAAGTCAAAGGTTGAAGTCATTCAAAAATTACCTACCCCTCGAACTGTGAAAGATGTGAGATGCTTTTTAGGACACGCTGGTTTTTACCGAAGATTCATTCATTCTTTTAGTACCATTGCCAAACCATTGTGTAACTTGTTGTCACAAGATGTTCAATTTGATTGGACATCAAAATGTCAAGAAGCTTTTGAAAAGCTTAAAGGGTTGTTGACCACTGCACCAATCATGCAAGCTCCTGATTGGTCTTTACCATTTGAACTGATGTGTGATGCTAGTGATTTTGCGGTAGGGGCTGTTTTAGGGCAAAGAAAAGATAAGAAACCTCATGTCATTTATTATGCTAGCAAGACTTTGAATGATGCTCAATTGAATTACACTACAACTGAAAAAGAACTCTTAGCTGTGGTCTTTGCATTAGACAAGTTTAGGTCTTATTTGGTTGGATCTCTTGTTATTGTTTTCACTGATCATGCAGCATTGAAATACTTGCTCACAAAACAAGAGGCCAAGCCACGTTTGATTCGATGGATCCTCCTACTCCAAGAGTTTAACCTTGAAATTCGAGATAAAAAGGGAGTAGAGAATGTAGTGGCTGATCATTTGTCTCGTCTTTCAAGCTATGAGACCATAATTGATGAATCTCCAATAAATGAATTCTTTGCTGATGAAAATTTATTTTGTGCAGGTACCGTTTCCTACATTGGCTCTCCATGGTATGCCGACATAGCAAATTACCTAACCACAAGTCAGATTCCTTCTCATTGGTCTAAACTTGACAAACAAAAATTCTTGCGCAACGTGCGTACCTTTTTTTGGGATGACCCCTACCTATTTAAATACTGCCCTGACCAAATTGTTAGGCGGTGCATCCCTGATCATGAAATTCCAAGTGTAATTAATTTTTGTCATGCATTAGCCTGTGGTGGGCATTTCTCTTCCAAGAAAACCACTGCCAAGATCTTGCAGTGTGGTTTTTATTGGCCCACCATGTTCAAAGATGTCCATGCCTTCTGTGTTGCATGTGACCGATGCCAACGACTAGGTAACCTCACTAGGCGTAACATGATGCCCCTGAACCCCATTTTTGTTTTGGAAATATTTGATTGTTGGGGGATTGATTTCATGGGACCTTTTCCAAGTTCATTTGGTTACCAATTCATCCTTGTAGCTGTTGATTATGTGTCTAAATGGGTGGAGGCCATTGCATCTCGAACCAATGACCATCGAGTTGTGGTCAAATTCTTGAAAGAAAATATTTTCTCTCGTTTTGGCATGCCCCGGGCTATGATTAGTGATGGGGGAAAACATTTTTGTAACAAGCCCGTTGGAATTTTGATGAAAAAATATGGTGTAATTCACAAGGTCAGTACCCCCTATCACCCACAGACTAGTGGCCAAGCTGAGTTGGCAAATAGGGAGATCAAGAACATTTTAGAGAAAACAGTCAATCCAAACCGTAAAGATTGGTCCCTAAGACTAGTTGATGCTTTGTGGGCATATCGCACTGCTTACAAGACCTCTTTAGGAATGTCTCCTTATAGGCTAGTTTATGGAAAGCCTTGTCATCTCCCTGTTGAGATTGAGCACCGTGCATATTGGGCCATCCGACAATTCAATGACAATGAAAATGAGGTTGGCAAAAATAGAAAGCTTCAATTGGATGAATTAAAGGAGCTGAGAAATGATGCATTTGAAAATGCAAAAATTTCAAAACATAAGATGAAAGCTTTGCATGATAAACATATTTTTAGAAAATCCTTTCATGTTGGCCAAAAGGTTCTCTTGTATAATTCACGATTACATCTCTTTCCTGGGAAGTTGAGGACAAAATGGATTGGTCCATTTGTGATTAAATCCATCTCTGAGCATGGTGCATTTGAGGTAGAAAATCCTAAGAATGGAAATGTTTTCAAAGTAAATGGTCATCGATTGAAACCTTATCTTGAAAACGTTGTGGCTGAAGTTGAGACATTGGATCTTAAAGATCCAATACCATTGTAGTATCAGAAGTAATGAGTTTTTATTTTTATTTTTATTTTTATTTCATTTTTATTTATTTATTTATTTTTCGTTCTTCCATCTCTTATATTTTCTTGTTCATGCATTAGGGACAATGCATTATTTTAAGTTGGGGGGTGTGAGGTTCTTTATTTTCAAAAAAAAAAAAAACATCAATGTTTTCTTTTAGTTGTGATATGCAAAAAAAAAAATCAAGCAAGAAATCAGCTCATGTCCAATTCAATCAGACATTCATCCTTGAGAACAAAAGGGGAGTAACAGTTTTCCAAAGGTGACAAGTGGATTCTTCAGCGCGCCCAGCCCCTGTTGACTTAGAAACTGTACATGAGGGGTCTCGCTATAACCTAATTTTCTTAGGTGCAGTCATGGTCTCGCCTCCTCCTACCCCAACTTTGGAGGGTCTCGATTCTTCGTATCCAGTGTGCCCATCATCTCTGGTGGCCGGCGATCCTGTTAGGTCCGGTGTTGCCTCCCTTGACGGTGATGAGTTCATTTCTGGTGACGCCTTCGTGATCTCCTCTGTCACTACCGATACAATCAGCTAGGTTTTAGGCTTAATTGCTGGTGTTCAAGGTCCAGGTACTTCTCTCCCCTCTATCATAGGGCTCTGGACTAGCATTACAGCTTTGATTTTTGGTTTATTTCCTTGGGTTTTTCCGATGCTGCAAGGAGACGGGCTAGGGCATCTCTTGCCCCGTTTCCTTAGTTCTGTCCCTCTCTGATGCTTTTTTAGAGGGCTCTATGACCACCATGAGGCTCTTCCCCTCATGTAGTTCGGGCTTTGAGGTCTTGGGGCCAGTTGTCTATGGCTCCTGATGGAAGAAGCCCCTTTTGTATGCTGAAGCTATCGTGCTTCTGGTTGTTGATCTTTTTCTGTCTCTGGTTCCCCTACTGTTGGTTGGGTTGCTGGAGTGGCTGTTCTTCTGAGGATGTTATCTCTATGTTTCTTTG
Organism: Populus trichocarpa; assembly: GCF_000002775.5. Lineage (NCBI taxonomy): Eukaryota > Viridiplantae > Streptophyta > Magnoliopsida > Malpighiales > Salicaceae > Populus > Populus trichocarpa. The sequence goes on from NC_037296.2 coordinate 8,017,635, forward strand.
CATGGAGGTTTCTTGTACTGGATCCTCGTGTCCAGTTCTGGTTTGGTCTGTATTTGCTTACTGCTGTTTTGTAACTGCGCTGATGTCTACCTCCGGAGACAAGAGAGATGCTTAGTGGACCTATGAGCATTATGTTGGGATGTTGGTAAGCCACTGCTTGGTTTCTCATCCTGTTGCTACTGCTGATTGTTTTCAGTCTAGTCTGCTTTGCCAAACATTATAGTCTCTGGTAGATACCCATTTGGCCGGTTCTGCTCACAACATGAAGCTCTGCTCATGTACAGCAGTGGGTGTGGCTTTGGATATGTGCGGAGTCCTGCTTGATGACGGATTCCTTTGCCTACTGTGGAGTTCTTGTTGGGTAAGGTTCTCTCCTCAACTACTTGGTCAGCTTGGCGGTAGTTTCTTCCACTTTCTGGCTTTGTATAGCTGCTTTGCGCATCTGCCATGCTCCTTGCACCTGGATAGCTAGTTTGTTTGTTGCTGCTATATGCAGCCTGAGGTTCTCTTCGCTTGCATGGGCAGTTGGGGACTCTGTCCTTGCTTTGGTTAGTATGATTGTCGCTGCTACATGCAGCTTGGTATGTTGTGCTTCTTGAAGCTGGCTGGAATTGGGTGCTGCTCCTTGCAGCTTGTTGCTGGACTATGTCCTTGAAATGCTATTGTTTGGTCGTGTGCTTGTTCTGCTGGACATGACCTTGATTCCTCTCGTGGGATTTGTTGTTGCTTTATGCAGGTTTATATTTTGAGGCTTGATTTTTGCTGCTTCATGCCGCCTGATATTCTCTTTGATTGCATAGGTAATTGGAGATTTGCTGGACTCTATCCATGGTCTGATTCGGCTGGCATCTCTAGGATCTCAACAGTATGGGTGAGGCTCTCTCCCCATATGTCTGGGATACTGGAAGCGAGCTAGCCTAAGGCGTATGGTCTGCAGGTGATGTTGTATGACCTTGAATCCTCTTGTGGGTGTTGTTGCTGCTATATGCAAGTTTCTTTATTGTGCTCCTTGTAGCTGCAGCTGGGCTTGATATGCTGAAGTTTTGATTGTTGCTGCGATATGCAGCCTGATGTCCTCTTTGATTGCTTAGGCAATTGAAGGTTTCCTTTTTAGTGGGAGCATGTTCCCCTAGGCGTTTTTTATTTCTCTTTTGCCCTGCATGAGGGCTGTCCATGTTATTGTATATGGGGTCTTATCCCCTTTCTCGGGTTGGCTTGTGCTGGGGAGAGTGTTCCCCTGCACTCGCCTTTTGTGTTTGCTATGGTTTGTTCAAGGGAGTCTGTTCCCTTTGCTGGTGCATGTAATGTTCTGCTGGTTTCCAGCTTGTACTGCAAGTTTGTCTTGCTCTTTTTTGATCTATACATTTCTTACATTTGATCAAAAAACAAAAGTCAACAAAAACTGAGTCGGTGGCGACTGGGAAATCGTAAACGAAAAAGTTCCAAAGGTGACAAGTGGATTCTTCAGCGCGCCCAACCCCTGTTGACTTAGAAACTGTGAATGAAAATGGAGCCACTACCGTCTCCCAAATCGTGAACGAAACCGCTTTCGAAGGTGTCGCGTGGATTGGTTAGCACTAACAGCCCCTAGTGACTTAGAAATAGTCAATGAAAACTGGTTCGTTGCCGACTCAGAAATCATCACCTAAAAACCTTCGAAAGGTGACGCGTGGATTCAGAAGTGCTCGCAGCCCTTGTTGACTCAGAAAACGTCAACGAAAACTGAGTCGGTGGCGACTGGAAAATTGTCAAAGAAACAACTTCCAAAGGTGACAAGTGGATTCAGAAGTGCTCGCAGCCCTTGTTGACTCAGAAACTGTTAACGAAAACTGAGCCACTGGCGTCTTCGAAACCATGAACGAAAATGATTCCAAAGGTGACGCGTGGATTGGTCACCACTAACAGCCCCTGGTGACTCAGAAATAATCAATGAAAACTGGTTCGCTGCCGACTCAGAAATGATCACCTAAAAACCTTCCAAAGTGACGCGTCGATTCGAAAGTGCTCGCAGCCCCAGTTGACTCAGAAAACGTCAACGAAAACTGAGTCGGTGGCGACTGGGAAATCGTCAAAGAAACAAGTTCCAAAGGTGACAAGTGGATTCTTCAGCGCGCCCAGCCCTAGTTGACTTAGAAACTGTTAATGAAAACTAAGCCACTGGCATCTCTGAAATCATCAATGAAACAGATTTCAAAGGTGACACGTGGATTGGTCAGCATTAACATCCCCTGGTCACTTAGAAATATTCAACGAAAACTGGTTCGCTGCCGACTCAAAAATCATCACCTAAAAACCTTCCAAAGGTGACGCGTGGATTCGGAAGTGCTCGCAGCCCCTGTTGACTCAGAAAAAGTCAACGACAAATGGATTCTTTAGCGTGCCCAACCGCTTTTGACTTAGAAACTGTTAATGAAAACTGTGCCACTGCCGTCTCCAAAATCATGAATGAAACCGATTCTAAAGGTGACGCGTGGATTCGGAAGTGCTCGCAGCCCCTGTTGACTCAGAAAAAGTCAATGAAAACAACTTTCAAAGGCGACGCGTGGATTCGTCAGCACTCCCAACCCCTGTTGACTTAGAAAAAGGTAATGAAAACTGAGCCACTACTGTCTCCGAAATCATCAACGAAACTGATTTTGAAGGTGATGCGTGGATTCGTCAGCGCCCACAGCCCCTGTTGACTCACAAATAGTCAACAAAAAATTGGTCATTGCCGACTCAGAAATAATCACCTAAACACCTTCCAAAGGTAAGGTGTGGATTCAGAAGTGCTCGCAGCCCCTGTTGACTCAGAAAAGGCCAACGAAAACTGAGTCGGTGCTGACTGGGAAATGATCAACGAAACAACTTCCAAATGTGATGTGTTGATTCGTCAGCGCGCCCAACCCCTGTTGACTTAGAAACTGTTAATGAAAACTGAGCCACTAGCGTCTCCTAAATCATCAACGAAACCGATTCCAAAGGTGACGCGTGGATTGGTCAGCACTAACAGCCCCTGGTGACTCAGAAATAGTCAACGAAAATTGGTTCGCTGCCGACTCAGAAATCATCACCTAAAAACCTTCCAAAGGTGACGCGTGGATTCAGAAGTGCTCACAGCCCCTGTTGACTTAGAAAACATCAACGAAAACTGAGTCGGTGGCGACTGGTAAATCATCAAAGAAACAAGTTCCAAAGGTGACAAGTGGATTCTTCAGCGCAACCAGCCCCTGTTGACTTAGAAACTGTTAATGAAAATTGAGCCACTGCCGTCTCTAAAATCATCAACGAAACCGATTCCAAAGGTGACCCGTGGATTGGTCAGCACTAACAGCCCCTAGTGACTTAGAAATAGTCAACGAAAACTGGTTCGCTGTCGCTTTTTATGATCGGCTTGTTTTAACTCGCAAGTGCACGAGTGTACGATGTAGCAATTAACTCGGTAAGATCGAGGTCATATCCACAGAGAGCTAGATCTGGAAATTAAGCTAGGTAACAAAAAAAACTCAAGAGAAATTAAATTAACAATAACTTGGTTGAAAATGATTGATGGATTTGTTTTCAAAGATGAAAAAGTGTAAATAGATTTTAAATGACAAGAAAAAGTAAGTCTTGGTCCAAATCAATTTTAATGGTGATGTATTGGTGATTCCTTCAACATATATAAGATAACTCAACCTAATATCAACGATGGTGATATTAGATTGGAAGATATTACAATGAAGTTTAAAAAGATGAAGATTGATTATTGCTTAAGAATGAACAAGTATTTTCATATTAAATAAGACATTGAATCAAGCAATCTCTATACCAAAACTAAGGTTTGTGCATAAAAATTCAAGATTATAACATTACCTAAATGATTTCTAAAATTTCTTTGCAATAATAAAACATTCATGAAGAAAATGAAAAGATAGACATTAAGATTCATTCATATCTTAAAGAACTCACCTCAACCACCATCATCCTTGATTTGGATCCAAGAAGGAGATTAGCCAACCATGATTATATATAATAACACTTTAATAAACATGAAATAACTTGAATCAAACTGAAATAATGAGTTTTACAAGCTAAAGAACCGAAATCTATAAAGAAGAACACAACACAATTTCAGTAAAAATTCAGACACAAATCTGACTCTAACTTTGGACAGACATTCGACCCTCTTAAAAGCCTCTTTTGAAGATGGCTATTAGAGAAATATTTATAGGCCATTATGTTAGCTTTCCATATCATTAAAGAACAGCTCATTTGGACATTGGAGTCAAAAGTTATGGGCCAAACACCGAAAGGTGTTCTGGAAAATCAAATCAGGCCAGCTTGGAGAACACTTTGGTGCACGTTTTTCTTCCTCCTTTGTGAGCTGTCTCTTTCTTCTTTTTGACCCAAAATAATGTGATAATGTCCCCTCCATCTTTCCATCCATGTGCTTGACCTCTTGGATCAATGAATTACCCAAAATAAATCAAATGTTATTTGTTGTGTGGACATGTAAGATCATGGATTGTGCTTGGGCTGATTTGGAGGCTGATTTGGGGCTGAATTTAAGCATCAGATAAGGATACAAATGTTCCTATTATTTGGGCTAAGATTGACATTAAAACCTTGAGTGTTTGATGGTTGAAGTTTGCACACAACATAAGGCAAGTTTGGGCTTGAAATAGATCATATGATATTCTTTTCTAGAATTGGAATAGAATTGATTTTTGGGGCAAATTTGGAGCACTTATTTGAACCAAGATTTTCTTCAATCTTCAACTAAATTTCTCTTCAATTCTTTGTTCCGAATTCCGACGTTGAATTTTCTGAAATAATTCATTTAAGCTCCAAAAACCTATCGAAACATTAAAAGAAACTTCATTACTAAAAAACACATCAATTATTATAAAAAACCCAAATAAAAACAATAAATACATATGTAAAATAAAAGACTTAATGATACTTTTGATGCACAATCAACTGCCGACTCAAAAATCATCACCTAAAAACCTTCCAAAGGTGACGCGTGGATTCAGAAGTGCTCGCAGCCCCTGTTGACTCAGAAAAAGTCAACGAAAACTGAGTTGGTGGCGACTAGGAAATCATCAACGAAACAACTTCCAAAGGCGACAAATGGATTCTTTAGCGCGCCCAACCGCTTTTAACTTCGAAACTGTTAATGAAAATTATGCCACTGTCGTCTCTGAAATCATGAATGAAACCGATTCCAAAGGTGACGCGTGGATTCGAAAGTGCTCGCAGCCCCTGTTGACTCAGAAAAAGTCAACGAAAACTGAGTCGGTGGCGACTGGGAAATCATCAACTAAACAAGTTCCAAAGGTGACAAGTGGATTCTTCAGCGCGCCCAGCCCCTGTTGACTTAGAAACTGTTAATGAAAACTGAGCCACTGTCGTCTCCGAAATCGTGAACGAAACCGATTCCAAAGGTGACGCGTGGATTTGGAAGTGCTTGCAGCCCCTGTTGACTCAGAAAAAGTCAATGAAAACAACTTTCAAAGGTGATGCGTGGATTCGTCAACACGCCCAACCCCTGTTGACTTAGAAAAAGTTAATGAAAACTGAGCCACTACTGTCTCCGAAATCATCAACGAAACTGATTCTGAAGGTGATGTGTGGATTCGTCAGCGCCCACAGCCCCTGTTGACTCACAAATAATCAACGAAAATTGGGTCATTGCCGACTCAGAAATAATCACCTAAAAACCTTCCAAAGGTAAGGTGTGGATTCATAAGTGCTCGCAGCCCCTGTTGACTCAGAAAAGGCCAACGAAAACTGAGTCGGTGCCGACTGGGAAATCATCAACGAAACAACTTCCAAATATGACGTGTTGATTCGTTAGCGCGCCCAACCCCTGTTGACTTAGAAACTGTTAATGAAAACTGAGCCACCAGCGTCTCCTAAATCATCAACGAAACCGATTCCAAAGGTGACGCGTGGATTGGTTAGCACCAACAGCCCCTGGTGACTCATAAATAGTCAACGAAAACTGGTTCGCTGCCGACTAAGAAATCATCACCTAAAAACCTTCCAAAGGTGACGCGTGGATTCGGAAGTACTCGCAGCCCCTGTTGACTCAGAAAAAGTCAACGCAAACTGAGTCGGTGGTGACTGGGAAATCATCAACGAAACAACTTCCAAATGTGACTCGTGGATTCATCAGCCCGCCCAGCCCCTGTTGACTTAGAAACTGTTAATGAAAACTGAGCCTCTACCGTCTCCAAAATCATCCACGAAACCGATTCGAAAGGTGACACGTGGATTTGTCAACGCTAACAGCCCTTGTTGACTCAGAAATAGTTGATTAGTACTTAAAAGTGCCTTTTTATCAATGTTTTATATCATCATTTTGCACTTGAAGTATCAATAACTCCTTAACTAAATCATGTTTTATAATAACAAGTCTGATACCATAAGATACCTTTAATTTATTGTAAATGTTCATCTTAAATGCAGGCCTATCACATAAATGAAAGGATTGATTGATGAGTTTAAGTACGGAAATTGAAAGGACAAAGAGAGGGCCAAACTTAGAAAAGAGATGCTGGTTCAGTCCAAACTGCAACACTGTTTGGTCATTGGGTCATATCTGGAGCTATAGATCTTAGATTTAGGTCTGCCTTATATGGATGGAAAGATAAGACATAGGCCTAAAACTTTCATGGGAGTCCAAGATTTAAAAAAGCCGTTTTCAAGTCCAAATTGTAGCAACAACGGAGAAGTCTGAATCTGTCCTGCAGCCCATACACTGTTCGGTGTTCAACCCATATCTCGAGTTCTAGAAGTCCAAATGACCTCAAATTTTTTTACCTGGAAAGCTGAGACAATTTCCTAGAACTTTCATGATTTAAGTCTATTCAAATTATGACATTATCAATGACGTTTTTGGCAAAAAGAAGTTAAGGATTGTTACCAATTCAAGATGTGGCCACCCACTCAACAATTAGTCAACAAATCAATAGTTCTGAAATTTGGCCTATAAAAGGAGGCATTTGCCATGTATTTAGGCATCTTGGTTTTCAGATCAAGATCATGTTCTTTCTCTCTCTTTATATTTTGTAATGCTTAAGTTTTGCTTATATTAATCTCTTGCTTATGCTTTTCATTTCCTTTCCTTGTTTATTTATGTTTCTCTCTTTCATTATGTTTAGCAAAGTTTATCATGTCAAGGTGAAAAGATTACACTAATGGTGTAAGAATAAATATAATATAAACTCAACATGGACCTTAATGTTTGATACTAACATGTTTTATATTTGTTATCTTGTTCACTTTTAATACTTTGCTTGTTAAATGGTTAATCTAGATTTATGTTGTATAACCCTTAGTACAACAAATACTTGGCACTTTCATAGCCCAACTGTATGGTATAACCAACACATGTGCTATGAAAGGAACTTGATTTGTTGTTAACATAAGTTATAATCATGAATGCCTGACAACATTTACAAGTATTAGCATTATTCGAATAAGATAACTAATGTAATCATGTTAACAATTTATAATCCGATTGGAACCTCCTTTGTGTGTGGTTTCCAGTTGAGTAATAAAAAGAGTTTATACTATACTTGTTTGAAATATCATTAGTGGATCCGCTAACCTTGACAATTATTTTATCCTTGTTTAATCCTTACATCAATATCACATCTCAAAGCTCTCTTTAACTTATTATTATTATTGTTATTGTTGTTGTTGTTGTTGTTGTTGTTGTTTTTATTTATAATTTATATAGTTAACCTCCATGTGGTTCGACCCCGGTCTTGCCAGATTATTTATTACTTCGACACTCCTGCACTTGGGACAAGACATCAATCTTTTGGTCGTGTTAATAGTCAACGAAAACCTTCCAAAGGTGACGCGTGGATTCGGAAATGCTCGCAGCCCCTGTTAACTTAAAAAACGTCAACAAAAACGGAGTCGGTGCCGAATGGGAAATCGTCAACGAAACAACTTCCAAAGGTGACGCGTGGATACGTCAGTGCGCCCAACCTTTGTTGACAAAGAAAAAGTCACTGAAAACTGAGCCACTACCGTCTCTGAAATTGTTAACGAAATTGATTATGAAGGTGACACGTGGAGTCGTCAGCGCCAACAGGCGCTGTTGACTCACAAATAGTCAACGAAAATTGAGTCGTTGCCAACTCAGAAATCATCACTTAAAAACCTTCCAAAGGTGACAAGTGGATTCGGAAATGCTCGCAACCCCTATTAACTCATAAAAAGTCAACGAAAACAGAGTCGATGTCAAATGGGAAATTGTTAACGAAACAACTTCCATAGGTGACGCGTGGATTTGTAAGCGTTGATGTAACCATATTATTCGATAGTTTCACCCACATTTAACTAGTGTTTTGCCTATGTTTTATGTATAAAATGCCTTGATATTCTTTGTTTTATGTTTTGAAGGCACTTTTGGATGAAAGATGCAAAAAGGAGTAAATTGGAGGTAATTGGCATATTTGACCCTCAGTCGATGTTTTGTGCAGAGCGTGAGCTCTAAAAGTCGAAACGAAGTGATTCTAGTGGCATTAGAAAGCTAACATCCATAAATTTCTGGAAATATAAGACAAGAAAAATAAAAAGACAAAGAGCATGCAAATCACATCCTTCAAAGTCAAAACTCGCATTCTGCCAGTGTTGACCTTTGTCCATTCAAAATTCAATATCTGGAGCTGTAGATATCCAATTGATGCAAACACAATTATTTTGGATTTCTGACTCAAAGGCCTACAAACGCTCCAAATGTCAGCCAAAAACAATGTCATATGAGGGAGATATGTTTTTTCAAAGATGACAACTAAATTCTGCCAGCAAACAGGTTTCATGAAGAAACGAATCCAAATTACATCCCGAAGCATCCAAACCAACATCCAAGTTTTAATTTCAGCAATTTAGCTCCTCTAGTAAATCAATCCAGAAGGTCAAGGAAAGCAGCCACCAACCTCAAGCCACCAACCTCAAATCACCAACCACAAACCAGCTGCCAACCACCAGCCACCAGCCGTCAGCCGCCTTCACACTACCACCATCTATCGATGTTCACACTTGAACTTTGATTCTTCTTACTTACATTTTATGTATAAATAGGCAGCTAAGTTTATGCTATAAAGAGAGTCATGAGAGCCAAGAGAGAGGGAGAGAGAGTGCAGTAGAATCAAAGAAAGAAGGGTGGCAGCCATAAGAGAAGAAACACGAACTCTCCCCTCTACAAATCAGAAATCATGTATTCTTTCATCCTTAGGAGTAGTTGTTCAATAGATATGCAAGGCTAAACTCGTTTTCTTGGTTGCAAGGACGCAAACACCTTCAGATTTCAAGAACTGTGAGATTTATTCTTCCATTTATTTTTAGTTTGTATTATGAATGAGTATGTTTGTTTTCCTATGCATATTTCCTATGATTGTTTATCTTAATTGCTAGAGCGGACTCTAAGTTATTATTGTGAACAATCTATTGCTAAGTTTGATATCAAAACCGGAGTTGTGATATATAAACTTGTGAAGCAACTAAGCTTGGTAATTGTAGCGGAACTACGTTATTAAATTTAGGGAGAACATTCGATCAAAGCAACACAAGCTGACAACTTGGTTGTTAAGATTAATGAATTTATCTAGATCTTAAGGCTGCTATTGGATTAAATCATTAGTGCAGACACTGTGATTGTTTATTGGTTAGGGCTAGTTATACGGCAGATCCGTTAATTAACCAACATTAAGAAAAGATAAAAATTCAGAATATAAATTGGAGTTTCGTTTCAAGGATCGGTTCTGATTTCTGTAGGTGGATGTGTGCTTGCAACCAAGGTTTGTTTTCTTGATATATTTTAGTTTCAATTGATTTTGTTTGCTAGTTTAATTTCTTTCATAGTTTAGATCATCACAAATCAAACCCCCCCCCCCCAATTGCATAACGTATAACATAAAAATCTGAACTAAACCTTCCTCGTGGGATCGACCCCTTGCTTGCTCTATACTATCTTATGTGTTTTAAGCTAGGATAATTAATTTGTGCGACCGCGACATCGCAACAAATTTTGGCGCCGTTCTCCCAGGTTCCATTGGAACTTGGAATGGCATGAAGAAGATCTTCCTTGAAAAATATTTCTCAGCATCTCGAGTTGCCAACATAAGGAAAGAAATATGTGGGATTCGACAATCTCATGGAGAGACATTTTCCGAGTATTGGGAAAGATTTGAGCAACTGTGCATTCAATGCCCTCGTCATCAAATACCCGATCAGCTACTCATTCAATATTTCTATGAAGGATTGATGCCTACTGACCGTAGTATCATTGATGCTGCAAGTGGAGGGGCATTGGTAGATAAGACACCCGAGGCTGCACGCCAATTGATCTCAAACATGGCAGCCAACTCAAAATAGTTTGGCACTCGTGGAGATTTCTCAAACAAACGAGTAAATGAGGTAAGTATTTCTAACCTTGAAAATAAAGTTAATGATCTTACTTCTCTTATGCGGTCTTTGGCTTGTGGAAATGTACAGCAGGTGAAAGTTTGTAGCATATGTTCCTTACAAGGACATGCCTCAGATATGTGCCCAACAATGCAAGAAGATTACATTGAACAGGCTAATGCAGTTGATGGAGCATTCAATGGACAACCCCAACGTAAATATGATCCATTTTCCAACATGTACAATCCCGGATGGAGAGATCATCCCAACTTACGTTATGGGAACCCACCTCAACAAGGCAATCAAGGCCGACAGTTCCATCCCCATGGATTTCAATCCCAACAGAATTATCAAGCAAGACAACCCCCTCCTCCATTCACAAACTCCAATGTTATGGTGTCGTCATCCACTGATGATCTTCGTGAGATGATGAAAACTTTGGCTTCTAACATTGTGACCTTATAACAAAATGTCATGTCTTTTCAACAGGAAACAAGGTCAAGTATTCACAACTTGGAAAAGCAAATGGGGCAAGTAGCTTCAAGTGTAGGGAAATTGGAAGCACAAATGAATGGAAAGTTACCCTCCCAAGCATTGAATCCAATAGAGAATGTTAGTGCGATCATGCTGCGAAGTGGAAAAGAACTTGAAGAGCAAAGGTCGAAACAAATTGAAATGGAGGAAGAAGAAGAGATAAAAACCGAATTGAGTACAAAGAAGGAACATCCTCCTCCTCCACAAACTGAAACAATGACCATTACTCCAAAGGTAACTCCTCACTCAATGAATTCCAGTTTTAAAACAATTCCACCCTTTCCTGTGAGTTCTTCTAAGTCAAAGAAAGAGGACAAAGAAAAAGAGATTTTAGAGATTTTCAAGAAAGTGGAACTTAACATTCCTTTGCTTGATGCTATCAAGCAAATTCCAAAGTATGCCAAATTCTTGAAGGAGTTTTGTACTACCAAGAGAGCTTTCAAACTGAAAGGTCACAAAACGGTAAGTATGGGTGAAGTTGTATCTGCTGTTGTTCAAAAGAATATGCCTTCGAAGCAAAAGGACCCAGGTGCGTTTACTATCCCATGTGTTATTGGTAATGCTAGTTTTAACAGGGCCTTATCTGATTTAGGTGCATCCATTAGTGTTATGCCTAAACAAGTTTATGATTCTCTTAGTCTTGAGCCTTTGAATAAAACTAGTATTGTAATTGACACGACCAAAAGATTGATGTCTTCTCCCAAGTGCAGGAGTGTCGAAGTAATAAATAACCCGGCAAGACCGGGGTCGAACCACAAGGAGGTTAATTGTATAAATTATAGATAACAATAATACAACAACAACAATAACAACAATAATAATAATAGTGAAGAAGAAGAGGAAGAAGTTGATGAGAACTTTGAGATGGAAGATTAACGTAAGGATTAAACAATGATAACAACAAATGTCAAGGTTAGAGGATCCACTAATGGTATTTCAAACAAGTATAATATAAACTCTTTTTATTCAATTGGAAACCACACACAAAGGAGGTTCCAATCAGATTATAAATTGTTAACATGATTACATTAGTTATCTTATTCGAATAATGCTAATACTTGTAAATGTTGTCAGGCATTCATGATTATAACTTATGTTAACAACAAATCAAGTTCCTTTCATAGCTCAGGTGTCGGTTATACCATACAGTATGGGCTATGAAAGTGCCAAGTATTTGTTGTACCAAGTGTTATACAACATAAATCTAGATTAACCATTTAACAAGCAAAGTATTAAAAGTGAACAAGATAACAAATATAAAGCATGTTAGTATCCAACATTAAAGTCCATGTTAAGTTTATATTATACTTATTCTTACACCATTAGTGTACCCTTTTCACCTTGACATAATTAACTTAGTTAAACATAATGAAAGAAAGAAACATAAATAAACAAGGAAAGGAAATGAAAAGCATAAGCAAGAAATTAATATAAGCAAAACTTAAGCATTACAAAATATAAAGAGAGAGCAAGAGCATGATCTTGATCTGAACACCAAGATGCCTAAATACATGGCAAATGCCTCCTTTTATAGGCCAAAATTCGGAACTATTGATTTGTTGACTAATTGATGAATGGGTGGCCACATCTTGACTTGATGACAATTCTTATCTTCTTGTCTGCCAAAAACGTCATTGATAACGTTATAATTTGAACAGACTTCAATCATGAAAGTTCTAGGAAATTGTCTCATCTTTCCAGGGTAAAAATTTGAGATCATTTGGACTGTTAGAACTCGAGATATGGGCTGAACACTGAACAGTGTCTGGGCTGCAGGACAGATTCGGACTTCTTCATTGTTGCTACAATTTGGACTTGAAAACGGCCTTCTTAAATCTTGGACTCCTCATGAAAGTTGTAGGCCTATGTCTTAGCTTTCCATCCATATAAGGTAGATCTAAATCCAAGATCTACAGCTCCAGATATGACCCGATTACCAAACAGTGTTCCAGTTTGGACTGCACCAATATCTCTTTTCTAAGTTTGGCCATCTCTTTGTCCTTTCAATTTCAGTACTTCAACTCATCAATCAATCCTTTCATTTATGTGATAGGCCTGCATTTAAGATGAACATTTACCATAAATTAAAGGTATCTTATATTATTAGATATGTTATTATAAAACATGCTTTAGTTAAGGAATTATTGATACTTCAAGTGCAAAATGATGATATAAAACCTTGATAAAAATGCACTTTTAAGTACTAATCAGTAATACAACTTGCGGATCGTAGTTTTGTTTATCCACTTGGTATGATTGAAGATGTCCTAATCATGATTGATAGTTTGGTTATTCCATGTGATTTTTATATTGTTGATATGGAACATGATTCTTGTGATTTATCAAGCAACACTCCTATATTGTTTGGGAGACCATTCTTGAAAACTGCCAATACAAAGATTGATTGTGGTAAGGATAATTTGTCTATGGAAGTAGGAGATGAAAAAATTGAATTTAATTTTCATGATGCAATGACATATCCTTATAGAAATGTTTATTCTATCACATGCTATGACCAAGTTGATAAGTGTGTACAACAATTTTGTGATTTTGATAGTAAGGATGGATTAAGCATAGCTTTGAGCTATGACTATGATTTTATGAAGATAAAAGAGATGGAGAGGCATATATGTGTTCCCCGAAACGTGCATGACTCGGCATTGGATTTGCAAGCTTTTCAAACTGTCCCCCATGATGCAAGAGTCATTCCCCTCATCACGGACTGTGAATGGGTGGCGTCTATCCTTTTGGTACCTAAAAAGACTGGAACCATGTTAGAAGAGATTTGAAATGATGCTTATAAGAATGCAAGGATTTACAAAGAAAAGACTAAGAGTCTTCATTACCGAATGCTTACAAGAAAAGAGTTTCATGTTGGAGACAAAGTCCTTTATCATTCGCATTTGAAACTTTTTTCTGGAAAGTTACGCTCTTGTTGGATTGGACCATTTATTGTTTCTAATATTTTTCCTTATGATGCAGTTGAAATTACAAGTTTAGAAACCAACAAAGTACTCAAGGTCAATGGGCATCGCTTGAAACCTTTCTATGAAGGTTGGACAGTAGAACTCACCGCTTCTGTGGAGTTAGCTGAACCAATCTATGAAGAATAATCATGCAACATGTCGAGCCAATGACATAAAACAAAAGCGCTTACTGGGAGGCAACCCAACAAAAAAAAATCAGATTTGCTTTCTTTTTCCTTATCTTTTATTTTTCGTATTTTACTTTATCTTTGTCATTCTCTTATATTCCTTTTCTTTTATTTCAACATTGAGGACAATGTTGTATTTTAAGTGTGGGGGTATTGGGAGAATTTTCGTTTTCTTATTTTCGTTTTCTTTGTTGTCTTAAAAAAAAAATTATGTTTGATCTTTAGAACTCCCATTGGTTTTTTAAGAATACAAGTATTATGTATGAGAATTAGTTGAGATAGATGAAGATATAAATCACATGAATGAGTGTGCATGCAAATTTTAAACATTTAATTGTTTTAAGGATTGACTTTGAGAATATGTCATGTTGACTTTATAGTGTTATACTAATGCAAGCTTTTGAGCCTTCAACATTATATTTTTTTGATTGTGCATTCTTTCAATGATATGTATCTCTAGAACTTGCTTCATATCTTGTTGAGATTAAATTCACATTACATGTGTACATGAAGATGATAAAGGCATTAGAAATTTTAACCACTTGAACCAAAAAGCCAACCTAAAGCATATTATCCTTAGTGAGCCCGTTTTGAGCTTATTTATCTTTTCTTTGCTTTATCCATGTATAAGCCTTAACTTTTTATATGTTTTCCTTTTCCCCTGGCCAAGGATTAGTAGAGCATATACTTGTGATATCTCATGGAATTATGGTTGGAAATTATATGAAAAGAAAGAATAAGTGATGCTTGATGAAAAGATGGGCAAAGTTGCCAAAGGTGAAAAACAAGAAAAAAAAAAGAAAAAAAGAAAAACAAAAAAAACAAAAAAAAAAAGTATTCCTTTATGTTCTTAAGGTTTTATGTTGAAAGAGCTTGAAATCAAAAGAAGTTAAGCATTGGTGATTAAAGATGAAAAATTTATGTGCTTTAATTGAATATCTTGTTTGAAATATTATTTTTCAGAATGCTCTACTTTCTTTGGTTTGAACCTTTCCTTTTACTTTCTTTTTCCTCACCTTAACCTTAGCCCCATTACAACCGGACAATAAGACCTTTTGATTCATGTATTGCTTGTAATATGTTAGTAATGGAGATGAGATTGAAGAGCAAGCTTATGGTAGATCATATTCATTGATTGAATTTGAGAGATTTAAACACATAAGCCCTAAACACGTGAGTGTTGGAGTGTATATCAATGAGAGGACCTATTACTTTGGCATGACATAGATTTCATTTAAATCCTAACAATTAATTGAGTTTTGAAGTTTGCATGTAAATGAATTCATGAAAATTTATACTCTATATCCTTCTTGATTGTATTCTTGTTTATAATGCATATATTCTTGAACATTGATGGGAGATTAAGAGATTGATCATAATTATTTTCAATTTGATTTTATCTATCCTTTCTCGAGGACGAGCAAGAGCTAAGTGTGGGGGTATTTGATGTAACCATATTATTCGATAGTTTCACCCATATTTAACTAGTGTTTTGCCTATGTTTTATGTATAAAATGCCTTGATATTCTTTGTTTTATGTTTTGAAGGCACTTTTGGATGAAAGATGCAAAAAGGAGTAAATTGGAGGTAATTGGCAGATTTGACCCTCAGTCGATGTTTTGTGCAGAGCGTGAGCTCTAAAAGTCGAAACGAAGTGATTCTAGTGGCATTAGAAAGCTAACATCCATAACTTTCTGGAAATATAAGACAAGAAAAATAAAAAGACAAAGAGCATGCAAATCACATCCTTCAAAGTCAAAACTCGCATTCTGCCAGTGTTGACCTTTGTCCATTCAAAATTCAATATCTGGAGCTGTAGATATCCAATTGATGCAAACACAATTATTTTGGATTTCTGACTCAAAGGCCTACAAACGCTCCAAATTTCAGCAAAAAACAATGTCATATGAGGGAGATATGATTTTTCAAAGATGACAACTAAATTCTGCCAGCAAACAGGTTTCATGAAGAAACGAATCCAAATTACATCCCGAAGCATCCAAACCGACATCCAAGTTTTAATTTCAGCAATTTAGCTCCTCTAGTAAATCAATCCAGAAGGTCAAGGAAAGCAGCCACCAACCTCAAGCCACCAACCTCAAATCACCAACCACAAACCAGCTGCAAACCACCAGCCACCAGCCGTCAGCCGCCTTCACACTACCACCATCTATCGATGTTCACACTTGAACTTTGATTCTTCTTACTTACATTTTATGTATAAATAGGCAGCTAAGTTTATGCTATAAAGAGAGCCATGAGAGCCAAGAGAGAGGGAGAGAGAGTGCAGTAGAATCAAAGAAAGAAGGGTGGCAGCCATAAGAGAAGAAACACGAACTCTCCCCTCTACAAATCAGAAATCATGTATTCTTTCATCCTTAGGAGTAGTTGTTCAATAGATATGCAAGGCTAAACTCGTTTTCTTGGTTGCAAGGACGCAAACACCTTCAGATTTCAAGAACTGTGAGATTTATTCTTCCATTTATTTTTAGTTTGTATTATGAATGAGTATGTTTGTTTTCCTATGCATATTTCCTATTATTGTTTATCTTAATTGCTAGAGCGGACTCTAAGTTATTATTGTGAACAATCTATTGCTAAGTTTGATATAAAAACCGGAGTTGTGGTATATAAACTTGTGAAGCAACTAAGCTTGATAATTGTAGCGGAACTACGTTATTAATCTTAGGGAGAACATTCGATCAAAGCAACACAAGCTGACAACTTGGTTGTTAAGATTAATGAATTTATCTAGATCTTAAGGCTGCTATTGGATTAAATCATTAGTGCAGACACTGTGATTGTTTATTGGTTAGGGCTAGTTATACGGCAGATCCGTTAATTAACCAACATTAAGAAAAGATAAAAATTCAGAATATAAATTGGAGTTTCGTTTCAAGGATCGGTTCTGATTTCTGTAGGTGGATGTGTGCTTGCAACCAAGGTTTGTTTTCTTGATATATTTTAGTTTCAATTGATTTTGTTTGCTAGTTTAATTTCTTTCATAGTTTAGATCATCACAAATCAAACCCCCCCAATTGCATAACGTATAACATAAAAATCTGAACTAAACCTTCCTCGTGGGATCGACCCCTTGCTTGCTCTATACTATCTTATGTGTTTTAAGCTAGGGTAATTAATTTGTGCGACCGCGACATCGCAACAAGCTTGCCCAACCCCTGTTGACATAGAAAAAGTCAATGAAAACTAAGCCACTACAGTCTCCGAAATCGTCAATGAAATTGATTCCGAAGTTGAAAACCTTTCAAAGGTGACGCGTGGATTCGGAAGTGCTCACAGCCCCTGTTGACTCAGAAAAAGTCAACGAAAACAACTTTCAAAGGTGACACGCGGATTCGTCAGCGCGCCCACCCCTGTTGCCTTAGAAAAAGTCAATGAAAACTAAGCCACTACCATCTCCGAAATCATTAACGAAATTGATTCCGAAGGGGACGCGTGGAGTCGTCAGTGCCAACAACCCCTGTTGACTCACAAATAGTAAACGAAAATAGAGTCGGTGCCGACTCAGATATGATCACATAAACACCTTCCAAAGGTAAGGTGTGGAATCGGATGTGCTCGCAGCCCCTGGTGACTCAAAAAAGGTCAGCGAAAACTGAGTCTGTGGCGACTGGGAAATTGTCAACGAAACAACTTCCAAAGGTGACGCATGGATTCGTCAGCGCGCCCAGCCCCTGGTGAGTTAGAAAAATTCAATGAAAACTAAGCCACTACCATCTCCGAAATCATCAACGAAACTGATTTTGAAGTTGAAGCGTGGATTCCTTAGCGCCCACAGCCCCTGTTGACTCACAAATAGTCAACGAAAAGTGAGTCGATGCCGACTCAGAAATCATCACCTAAAAACCTTCCAAAGGTAAGGTTTGGAATCAGAAGTGCTCGCAGCCCATGTTGACTAAAAAAAGGTCAACGAAAACTGAGTCGGTACCGACTGCGAAATCGTCAATGAAACAACTTCCAAAGGAGACGCCTTGATTCGTCAGCGCGCCCAGCCCCAGTTGACTTAGCAACTGTGAATGGAAACTTAGCCACTACTGTCTCAGAAATCATCAACGAAACCGATTCCAAAGGTGACGAGTGGATTTGTCAGCGCCTACAGCCCCTCTTGACTCAGAAATAGTCAACGAAAACTAGTTCGCTGCCGACTCAGAAATCATCACCTAAAAACCATCCAAAGGAGACGCGTGGATTCGGAAGTGCTCGCAGCCCCTGTTGACTCAGAAAAAGGCAACAAAAACTGAGTCGGTGGCGACAGGGAAATCGTCAACGAAACAAGTTCCAAAGGTGACAAGTGGATTCTTCAGCGCGCCCAGCCCCTGTTGACTTAGAAACTGTTAATGAAAACTAAGCCACTGTCGTCTCCGAAATCGTGAACGAAACCGATTCCAAAGGTGATGCGTGGATTCGAAAGTGCTCGCAGCCCGTGTTGACTCAGAAAAAGGCAACAAAAACTGAGTCGGTGGCGACTGGGAAATCGTCAACGAAACAAGTTCAAAAGGTGACGCGCGGATTCGTCAGCACGCCCAGCCCCTGGTGACTTAGAAACTGTTAATGAAAACTGAGCCACTACCGTCTTCGAAATCGTCAACGAAACCGATTCCAAAGGTGACGCATGGATTTTTCAGCACTAACAGCCCCTGTTGACTCACAAATAGTCAACGAAAACTGAGTCGCTGCCGACTCAGAAATCATCACCTAAACACCTTCCAAAGGTAAGGTGTGGAATCGGATTTGCTCGCAGCCCCTGGTGACTCAGAAAAGGTCACCGAAAACTGAGTCTGTGGCGACTGGGAAATCGTCAACGAAACAACTTCCAAAGGTGACGCATGGATTCGTCTGCGCGCCCAGCCCCTGGTGAGTTAGAAAAATTCAATGAAAACTAAGCCACTACCGTCTCCGCAATCGTCAAGGAAACTGATTTTGAAGTTGAAGCGTGGATTCCTTAGTGCCCACAGCCCCTGTTGACTCACAAATAGTCAACGAAAAGTGAGTCGGTGCCGACTCAGAAATCATCACCTAAAAACCTTCCAAAGGTAAGGTGTGGAATCGGAAGTGCTCGCAGCCCATGTTGACTAAAAAAAGGTCAACGAAAACTGAGTCGGTACCTACTACGAAATCATCAACGAAACAACTTCCAAAGGTGACGCCTTGATTCGTCAGCGCGCCCAGCCCCAGTTGACTTAGAAACTGTGAATGGAAACTTAGCCACTACCGTCTAAGAAATCGTCAACGAAACCAATTCTGAAGTTGAAGCGTGGATTTGTCAGCGCCAACAGCCCCTCTTGACTCAGAAATAGTCCACGAAAACTAGTTCGCAGCCGACTCAGAAATCATCACCTAAAAACCATCCAAAGGAGACGCGTGGATTCGGAAGTGCTCACAGCCCCTGTTGACTCAGAAAAGGTCAACAAAAACTGAGTCGGTGCCGACTCGGAAATCGTCAACGAAACAAGTACCAAAGGTGACGCGTGGATTCGTCAGCGCGCCCAGCCCCTGTTGACTTAGAAACTGTGAATGGAAACTTAGCCACTACCGTCTAAGAAATCGTCAACGAAACCGATTCTGAAGTTGAAGCGTGGTTTTGTCAGCGCCAACAGCCCCTCTGGACTCAGAAATAGTCAACGAAAACTAGTTCGCTGCCGACTCAGAAATCATCACCTAAAAACCATCCAAAGGAGACGCGTGGATTCGGAAGTGCTCGCAGCCCCTGTTGACTCAGAAAAAGGCAACAAAAACTGAGTCGGTGGCGACAGGGAAATCGTCAACGAAACAAGTTCCAAAGGTGACAAGTGGATTCTTCAGCGCGCCCAGCCCCTGTTGACTTAGAAACTGTTAATGAAAACTGAGCCACTGTCGTCTCCGAAATCGTGAACGAAACCGATTCCAAAGGTGATGCGTGGATTCGAAAGTGCTCGCATCCCGTGTTGACTCAGAAAAAGGCAACAAAAACTGAGTCGGTGGCGACTGGGAAATCGTCAACGAAACAAGTTCAAAAGGTGACGCGCGGATTCGTCAGCACGCCCAGCCCCTGGTGACTTAGAAACTGTTAATGAAAACTGAGCCACTACCGTCTCCGAAATCATCAACGAAACCGATTCCAAAGGTGACGCGTGGATTTTTCATCACTAACAGCCCCTGTTGACTCACAAATAGTCAACGAAAACTCAGTCGCTGCCGACTCAGAAATCATCACCTAAACACCTTCCAAAGGTAAGGTGTGGAATCGAATTTGCTCGCAGCCCCTGGTGACTCAGAAAAGGTCACCGAAAACTGAGTCTGTGGCGCCTGGGAAATCGTCAACGAAACAACTTCCAAAGGTGACGCATGGATTCGTCTGCGCGCCCAGCCCCTGGTGAGTTAGAAAAATTCAATGAAAACTAAGCCACTACCGTCTCCGCAATCGTCAAGGAAACTGATTTTGAAGTTGAAGCGTGGATTCCTTAGCGCCCACAGCCCCTGTTGACTCACAAATAGTCAACGAAAAGTGAGTCGGTGCCGACTCAGAAATCATCACCTAAAAACCTTCCAAAGGTAAGGTGTGGAATCGGAAGTGCTCGCAGCCCATGTTGACTAAAAAAAGGTCAACGAAAACTGAGTCGGTACCTCCTGCGAAATCATCAACGAAACAACTTCCAAAGGTGACGCCTTGATTCGTCAGCGCGCCCAGCCCCAGTTGACTTAGAAACTGTGAATGGAAACATAGCCACTACCGTCTAAGAAATCGTCAACGAAACCGATTCCGAAGTTGAAGCGTGGATTTGTCAGCGCCAACAGCCCCTCTTGACTCAGAAATAGTCCACGAAAACTAGTTCGCAGCCGACTTAGAAATCATCACCTAAAAACCATCCAAAGGAGACGCGTGGATTCGGAAGTGCTCGCAGCCCCTGTTGACTCAGAAAAGGTCAACGAAAACTGAGTCGGTGCCGACTCGGAAATCGTCAACGAAACAAGTACCAAAGGTGACGCGTGGATTCGTCAGCGCGCCCAGCCCCTGTTGACTTAGAAACTGTTAATGAAAACTGAGCCACTGTCGTTCCTGAAATCGTGAAAATAAACCGATTCCAGAGGTGACGCGTGCATTCAGAAGTGCTCGCAGCCCCTGTTGACTCAGAAAAAAGCAACAAAAACTAAGTCGGTGGCGACTGGGAAATCGTCAACGAAACAAGTTCCAAAGGTGACAAGTGGATTCTTCAGCGCGCCCAGCCCCTATTGACTTAGAAACTGTTAATGAAAACTGAGCCACTGTCGTCTCCGAAATCGTGAACCAAACCGATTCCAAAGGTGACGCGTGGATTCGAAAGTGCTCGCAGCCCCTGTTGACTCAGAAAAAGGCAACAAAAATTGAGTCAATGGCGACTAGGAAATCATCAACGAAACAAGTTCAAAAGGTGACGCGCGGATTCGTCAGCACGCCCAGCCCCTGGTGACTTAGAAACTGTTAATGAAAACTGAGCCACTACCGTCTCCGAAATCGTCATCGAAACTAATTCCAAAGGTGACGCGTGGATTTGTCAGCGCCAACAGCCCCTGTTGACTTAGAAACAGTGCACGAAAACTAGTTCGCTACCGACTCAGAAATCATCACCTAAAAACCATCCAAAGGAGACGCGTGGATTCGGAAGATATCGCAGCCCCTGTTGACTCAGAAAAGGCAACAAAAAGTGAGTCGGTGGCGACTGGGAAATGGTCAACGAAACAAGTTCCCAAGGTGACAAGTGGATTCTTAAGCGCGCCCAGCCCCTGTTGACTTAGAAAATGTTAATGAAAACTGAGCCACTATCGTCTCTGAAATCGTGAACGAAACTGATTCCAAAGGTGATGTGTGGATTCGGAAGTGCTCGCAGCACCTGTTGACTCAGAAAAAAGCAACAAAAACGGAGTCGGTGGCGAATGGGAAATCGTCAACGAAACAAGTTCAAAAGGTGACGCACGGATTCGTCAGCACGCCCGACCCCTGGTGACTTAGAAACAGTTAATGAAAACTGAGCCATTACCGTCTCTGAAATCGTCAACGAAACCGATTCCAAAGGTGATGCGTGGATTTGTCAGAACTAACAGCCCCTGTTGACTCACAAATAGTCAAGGAAAACTGAGTCGCTGCCGACTCAGAAATCATCACCTAAACACCTTCCAAAGGTAAGGTGTGGAATCGGATGTGCTCGCAGCCCCTGGTAACTCAGAAAAGGTCAGCGAAAACTGAGTCTGTGGCGACTGGGAAATCATTAACGAAACAACTTCCAAAGGTGACGCATGTATTCGTCAGTGCGCCCAGCCCCTGGTGAGTTAGAAAAATTCAATGAAAACTAAGCCACTACCGTCTCCGAAATCGTCAACGAAACTGATTTCGAAGTTAAAGCGTGGATTCCTTAGCGTCCACAGCCCCTGTTGACTCACAAATAGTCAACGAAAAGTGAGTCACTGCCGACTCAGAAAACATCACCTAAAAACCTTCCAAAGGTAAGGTGTGGAATCGGAAGTGCTCGCAGCCCATGTTGACTAAAAAACGGTCAATGAAAACTGAGTCCGTACCGACTGCGAAATCATCAACGAAACAACTTCCAAAGGTGACGCCTTGATTCGTCAGAGCGGCCAGCCCAGTTGACTTAGAAACTGTGAATGGAAACATAGCCACTACCGTCTCAGAAATCGTCAACGAAACTGATTCCAAAGGTGACGCGTGGATTTGTCAGCGCCAACAGCCCCTGTTGACTCTGAAATAGTCAACGAAAACTAGTTCGTTGCCGACTTAGAAATCATCACCTAAAAACCATCCAAAGGAGACGCGTGGATTCGAAAGTGCTCGCAACCCCTGTTGCCTCAGAAAAAGGCAACAAAAATTGAGTCGGTGGCGACTGGGAAATCGTCAACGAAACAAGTTCCAAAGGTGACAAGTGGATTCTTCAGCGCGCCCAGCCCCTGTTGACTTAGAAACTGTTAATGAAAACTAAGCCCCTGTCGTCTCCGAAATCGTGAACGAAACCGATTCCAAAGGTGACGCGTGGATTCGGAAGTGCTCGCAGCCCCTATTGACTTAGAAAAAAGCAACAAAAACTGAGTCGGTGGCGACTGGGAAATTGTCAATGAAACAAGTTCAAAAGGTGACGCGCAGATTCGTCAGCAGGCCCAGCCCCTGGTGACTTAGAAACTGTTAATGAAAACTGAGCCACTACCGTCTCCGAAATCGTCAACGAAATCGATTCCAAACGTGACGCGTGGATTTGTCAGCGCCAACAGCCCCTCTTGACTCAGGAATAGTCCCCGAAAACTAGTTCGCTGCCGACTCAGAAATCATCGCCTAAAAACCAACCAAAGGAGACGCGTGGATTCGGAAGTGCTCGCAGCCCCTGTTGAATCATAAAAAGGCAACAAAAACTGAGTTGGTGGCGACTGGGAAATGGTCAACGAAACAAGTTCCCAAGGTGACAAGTGGAGTCTTAAGCGCGCCCAGCCCCTGTTGACTTAGAAACTGTTAATGAAAACTGAGCCACTATCATCTCTGAAATCGTGAACAAAATCGATTCCAAAGGGTCGCGTGGATTCGGAAGTGCTCGCAGCCCCTGTTGACTCAGAAAAAAGCAACAAAAACTGAGTCGGTGGCGACTGGGAAATCGTCAATGAAACAAGTTCAAAAGGTGACGCGCGGCTTCGTCAGCAGGCCCAGCCCCTGGTGACTTAGAAACTGTTAGTGAAAACTGAGCCACTACCGTCTCCGAAATCGTCAACGAAATCGATTCCAAAGGTGACGCGTGGATTTGTCAGCGCCAACAGCCCCTCTTGACTCAGAAATAGTCCACGCAAACTAGTTCGCTGCCGGCTCATAAATAATCACCTAAAAACCATCCAAAGGAGACGCGTGGATTCGGAAGTGCTCGCAGCCCATGTTGACTCAGAAAAGGAAACAAAAACTGAGTCCGTGGCGACTGAGAAATTGTCAACGAAACAAGTTCCAAAGGTGACAAGTGGATTCTTAAGCGCGCCCAGCTCCTGTTGACTTAGAAACTGTTAATGGAAACTGAGCCACTGTCGTCTCCGAAATTGTGAACGAAACCGATTCCAAAGGTGACGCGTGGATTCTGTAGTGCTCGCAGCCCCTATTGACTCAGAAAAAGGCAACAAAAACTGAGTCGGTGGCGCGTGGGAAATCGTCAACGAAACAAGTTCCAAAGGTGACAAGTGGATTCTTCAGCGCGCCCAGCCCCTGTTGACTTAGAAACTGTTAATGAAAACTGAGCCACTGTCGTCTCCAAAATTGTGAACGAAACCGATTCCAAAGGTGACGCGTGGAATCGGATGTGCTCGCAGCCCCTGGTGACTCAGAAAAGGTCAGCGAAAACTGAGTCTGTGGCGATTGAGAAATCGTCAACGAAACAAGTTCAAAAGGTGACGCGCGGATTCGTCAGCATGCCCAGCCCCTGGTGACTTAGAAACTGTTAGTGAAAACTGAGCCACTACCGTCTCCGAAATCGTCAACGAAACCAATTCCAAAGGTGACGCGTGGATTTGTCAGCATCAACAACCCCTCTTGACTCAGAAATGTCCACAAAAACTAGTTCGCTGCCGACTCAGAAATCATCACCTAAAAACCATCCAAAGGAGACGCGTGGATTTGGAAGTGCTCGCAGCCCATGTTGACTCAAAAAAGGAAACAAAAACTGAGTCCGTGGCGACTGAGAAATTTTCAACGAAACAAGTTCCAAAGGTGACAAGTGGATTCTTAAGCGCGCCCAGCTCCTGTTGACTTAGAAACTGTTAATGGAAACTGAGCCGTTGTCGTCTCCGAAATGGTGAACGAAACCGATTCCAAAGGTGACGCGTGGATTCGGTAGTGCTCGCAGCCCCTATTGACTCATATAAAGGCAACAAAAACTGAGTCGGTGGCGACTGGGAAATCGTCAACGAAACAAGTTCCAAAGGCGACAAGTGGATTCTTCAGCGCGCCCAGCCCCTGTTGACTTAGAAACTGTTAATGAAAACTGAGCCACTGTCGTCTCCGAAATCGTGAACGAAACCAATTCCAAAGGTGACGTGTGGATCGGAAGTGCTCGCAGCCCCTGTTGACTCAGAAAAAAGCAATAAAACTGAGTTGGTGGGGACTGGGAAATCGTCAACGAAACAAGTTCAAAAGGTGACGCGCGGATTCGTCAGCATGCCCAGCCCCTAGTGACTTAGAAACTGTTAATGAAAACTGAGCCACTACCGACTCTGAAATCGTCAACGAAACCAATTCCAAAGGTGACGCGTGGATTTGTCAGCACCAACAACCCCTCTTGACTCAGAAATGTCCACAAAAACTAGTTCGCTGTCGACTCAGAAATCATCACCTAAAAACCATCCAAAGGAGACGCGTGGATTCGGAAGTACTCGCAGCCCCTGTTGACTCAGAAAAAGGCAACAACAACTGAGTCGGTGGCGACTGGGAAATCGTCAACGAAACAAGTTCCAAAGGTGACAAGTGGATTCTTCAGCGCGCCCAGCCCCTGTTGACTTAGAAACTGTTAATGAAAACTGAGCCACTGTCGTCTCCGAAATCGTGAACGAAACCAATTCCAAAGGTGACGCGTGGATTGGAAGTGCTCGCAGCCCCTGTTGACTCAGAAAAAAGCAACAAAACTGAGTCGGTGGGGACTGGGAAATCGTTAACGTAACAAGTTCAAAAGGTGACGCGCGGATTCGTCAGCATGCCCAGCCCCTAGTGACTTAGAAACTGTTACTGAAAACTGAGCCACTACCGACTCTGAAATCGTCAACAAAACCAATTCCAAAGGTGACGCGTGGATTTGTCAGCACCAACAACCCCTTTTGACTCAGAAATGTCCACAAAAACTAGTTCGCTGTCGACTCAGAAATCATCACCTAAAAACCATCCAAAGGAGACGCGTGGATTCGGAAGTACTCGCAGCCCCTGTTGACTCAGAAAAAGGCAACAACAACTGAGTCGGTGGCGACTGGGAAATCGTCAACGAAACAAGTTCCAAAGGTGACAAGTGGATTCTTCAGCGCGCCCAACCCCTGTTGACTTAGAAACTGTTAATGAAAACTGAGCCACTGTCGTCTCCGAAATCGTGAACGAAACCAATTCCAAAGGTGACGCGTGGATCGGAAGTGCTCGCAGCCCCTGTTGACTCAGAAAAAAGCAACAAAACTGAGTCGGTGGGGACTGGGAAATCGTCAACGAAACAAGTTCAAAAGGTGACGCGCGGATTCGTCAGCATGCCCAACCCCTAGTGACTTAGAAACTGTTACTGAAAACTGAGCCACTACCGTCTCCGAAATCGTGAACGAAACTGATTCCAAAGGTGACGTGTGGATTCGGAAGTGCTTGCAGCCCCTGTTGACTCAGAAAAAAGCAACAAAAACTGAGTCGGTGGCGACTGAGAAATCGTCAACGAAACAAGTTCAAAAGGTGACGCGCGGATTCATCAGCATGCCCAGCCCCTGGTGACTTAGAAACAGTTAATGAAAACTGAGCCACTACCGTCAACGAAACCGATTCCAAAGGTGACGCGTGGATTTGTCAGCGCCAACAGCCCCTGTTGACTCAAAATAGTCCACGAAAACTAGTTCGCTGCCGCCTAAAAAATCATCACCTAAAAACCATCCAAAGGAGACGCGTGGATTCGGAAGTGCTCGCAGCCCCTGTTGACTCAGAAAAAGGCAACAAAAACTGAGTCGGTGGCGACTGGGAAATTGTCAACGAAACAAGTTCAAAAAGTGACGCGCGGATTCGTCAGGATTCCCAGCCCCTGGTGACTTAGAAACTATTAATGAAAACTGAGCCACTACCGTCTCCGAAATCATCAACGAAACCGATTCCAAAGGTGACACGTGGATTTCTCAGCGCCAACAGCCCCTCTTGACTCAGAAATAGTCCACGAAAACTAGTTCGGTGCCGACTCATAAATCATCACCTAAAAACCATCCAAAGGAGACGCGTGGATTCGGAAGTGCTTGCAGCCCCTGTTGACTCAGAAAAAGGCAACAAAAACTGAGTCGGTGGCGACTGGGAAATCGTCAACGGAACAAGTTCAAAAGGTGACGCGCGGATTCGTCTGCACGCCCAGCCCCTGGTGACTTAGAAACTGTTAATGAAAACTGAGCCACTACCGTCTCCGAAATCGTCAACGAAACCGATTCCAAAGGTGACACGTGGATTTCTCAGGGCCAACAGCCCCTCTTGACTCAGAAATAGTCCACGAAAACTAGTTCGGTGCCGACTCAGAAATCATCACCTAAAAGCCATCCAAAGGAGACGCGTGGATTCGGAAGTGCTAGCAGCCCTTGTTGACTCAGAAAAAGGCAACAAAAACTGAGTCCGTAGCAACTGGGAAATCGTCAACGAAACAAGTTCCAAAGGTCACAAGTGGATTCTTTAGTGCGCCCAGCCCCTGTTGACTTAGAAACTGTTAATGAAAACTGAGCCACTGTCATCTCCGAAATCGTGAACGAAACCGATTCCAAAGGTGACGCGTGGATTCGGAAATGCTCGCAGCCCCTGTTGACTCAGAAAAAAGCAACAAAAACTGAGTCGGTGGCGACTTGGAAATCATCAACGAAACAAGTTCAAAAGGTGACGCGCGGATTCGTCAGGATTCCCAGCCCCTGGTGACTTAGAAACTGTTATTGAAAACTGAGTCACTACCGTCTCCGAAATCATCAACGAAACCGATTCCAAAGGTGACACGTGGATTTCTCAGCGCCAACAGCCCCTCTTGACTCAGAAATAGTCCACGAAAACTAGTTCGGTGCCGACTCATAAATCATCACCTAAAAACCATCCAAAGGAGACGCGTGGATTCGGAAGTGCTCGCAGCCCCTGTTGACTCAGAAAAATGCAACAAAAACTGAGTCCGTGGCCACTGGGAAATCGTCAACGAAACAAGTTCCAAAGGTGACAAGTGGATTCTTCAGCGCGCCCAGCCCCTGTTGACTTAGGAACTGTTAATGAAAACTGAGCCACTGTCGTCTCTGAAATCGTCAACGAAACCGATTCCAAAGGTGACGCGTGGATTCGGAAGTGTTAACAGCCACTGTTGACTCACAAATAGTCAACGAAACTGAGTCGGTGCCGACTCAGAAATGATAACATAAACACCTTCCATAGGTCAGGAGTGGATTCAGAAGTGCTCGCAGCCCCTGTTCACTCAGAAAAGGTCAACGAAAACTAAGTCGGTGCTGAATGGGAAATTGTCAACGAAACAACTTCCAAAGGTGACGCATGGATTCGTCAGCGCGCCCAGCCCCTGGTGAGTTAGAAAAATTCAATGAAAACTAAGCCACTACTGTCTCCAAAATCGTCAACGAAACTGATTCCGAAGTTGAAGAGTGGATTCCTCAGCGCCCACATCCCCTGTTGACTCACAAGTAGTCAACGAAAAGTGACTCGTTGCCGACTCAGAAATCATCACCTAAAAACCTTCCAAAGGTAAGGTGTGGAATCGGAAGTGCTCGCAGCCCATGTTGACTAAAAAAAGGTCAACGAAATCTGAGTCGGTACCGACTGCGAAATCGTCAACGAAACAACTTCCAAAGGTGACGCCTTGATTCGTCAGCGCGCCCAGCCCCAGTTGACTTAGAAACTGTGAATGGAAACTTAGCCACTACCGTCTCAGAAATCATCAACGAAACCGATTCCAAAGGTGACGCGTGGATTTGTAAGCGCCAACAGCCCCTCTTGACTCAGAAATAGTCCACGAAAACTAGTTCGCTGCCGACTCAGAAATCATCACCTAAAAACCATCCAAAGGAGACGCGTGGATTCGGAAGTGCTCGCAGCCCCTGTTGACTCAGAAAAAGGCAACAAAAACTGAGTCCGTGGCAACTGGGAAATCGTCAACGAAACAAGTTCCAAAGGTGACAAGTGGATTCTTCAGCGCGCCCAGCCCCTGTTGACTTAGGAACTGTTAATGAAAACTGAGCCACTGTCGTCTCTGAAATCGTCAACGAAACCGATTCCAAAGGTGACGCGTGGATTCGGAAGTGTTAACAGCCACTGTTGACTCACAAATAGTCAACGAAACTGAGTCGGTGTCGACTCAGCAATGATCACATAAACACCTTCCATAGGTCAGGAGTGGATTCAGAAGTGCTCGCAGCCCCTGTTCACTCAGAAAAGGTCAACGAAAACTGAGTCGGTGCTGAATGGGAAATCGTCAACGAAACAACTTCCAAAGGTGACGTGTGAAACCCTGGAAATTTATAATTTAAATATGCAGATGCGTAAACCCTCATGTAAACGTAAGACTGAAAGTGGTAATATTTCAATGAGTGATGGAAACCAAGATTAGAAATAATAGATAAATAATGATATATATAATGGAAAAGATGACCTCCATAAAACGAATTTTGATTTAGAATTCATAAGGACAGAGAAACTAGTAACGTGTTTTGATGGATAAAATAATGAGAAAAATGACAAAATATTTTTGAAATATTAATAAAATGATAATGTAACAAAGGTGTTTGTTGTTTTGATGAAATATGAATGGAAGGGATGAAACCATATATGAATTAATATTAAAGTGAATATATGATTGTTTAGGCATAATCATATGTTGGTGTAAGTGCTATTGATTAAAACTTCTGACATAGCATACGGATATAGACGAGACTGTTTTGTGATTAATGCCTTAATAAATATTTATGTCAAGACAGTAGTAAGACCCTGCATATTAGGCCCTTGCCTTAATTGACAGTACTTTATCTTGACATTCAAAGGAAAACTAATTTGGTACATAACAAAATGGATAATACAAGTTTATTATTGGCATCGTAGATATGAGGTAAGGGCTTGGAAATTGGTTATGAAAAGCATTATTAAATTACCTTATGAGAAGTCTACCCCAAAATCAACAATGAATTAAGGATTGTAAGCATGATTATCTTTGTAGACATAAAGGAGTAAATGGTTAAAACATGAACATGGATGTAATACCTGTTGTGGAATGTTATGGGTTAACGATAAGACACTAAGTTATCGTCATACAAGATAATAAATAAATAAATAATTTGGCAAGCTACCTATAAGAGTAGGCGAGGAGGTCACGAGTGTGCAATGTATATACAGGTGATTGTGGAAATACATAGTTAATAAGGAAACTAGAAAAGAGATGAATTTAGGGAATGAAAGGAACTAATACGCACTAACAATAAGACATAAATGAACGTTGATTCAGGAGTTAATACTTAATATTAGGAGTGTTTGTGCACAGAAAGTGAGTAATTATGGATATGAAATGTTACTTGGTGGGCTCTAAATAAGAATAGGATGTGAAAATATGATGGTATGAACAAGTAGTTAAGTATGAAATTATAGGAACCATGAGGATTTCTATATTGGAACACTAAATAGCTAAGATAAATCATAGTTGTTAAACTGTAAGGAGTGCAACATGAAATGGGAAAAACAAATTGAAAATTGACGACAACAATAGTTATATATAAATGTAACTGGAAAACTACGACAATGACCAGAATTACATGTTAATCGTAATGGACTTGGATGATGGATCCTGAAAGTATTCAATACATTAGTTAGCCACAATACCAAATGCTAACAAGTAATAGATTTTTAATGGATAATATGACAAACACAAGAGTTGGGCTAATAGCTTATTGAATTTAATTGCCTATACTTTTATATAGAATCCAAAACGCGATTCTTGTATCCATTTTACAGAAAGGAGAAATTAAAAAAAAAAAGAAGTACCAAATAATATTTCCAAATATAAGTAGAAATCCTAAATTTCGAGGACGAAATTTCTTGAAGGAGGGGAGAATGTGAAACCCTGGAAATTTATAATTTAAATATGCAGATGCGTAAACCCTCATGTAAACGGAAGACTGAAAGTGGTAATATTTCAATGAGTGATGGAAACCAAGATTAGAAATAATAGATAAATAATTATATATAAAATGGAAAAGATGACCTCCATAAAACGAATTTTGATTTAGAATTCATAAGGACAGAGAAACTGGTAACGTGTTTTGATGGATAAAATAATGAGAAAAATGACAAAATATTTCTAGGAAATAAGTGAGGTAATAAAGAATACATTATAATAAAGGATAATGCAATGAAAAGGGTAGGACTGAAGGTGCAAACACCGATTAAAATTAGTGATGTTATTTTAAAACGGTAATAAGCCCGATAAATAAATAAAGGTGGAAATTCTAAAATGAATATATTCCAAAATAATAAAATGACCTTAAAGGGTTAGAAGGACAATTGATATGATTTTATGTGAAGATCGAACAAGAAAAATCTAGATTGTTTTATGAAAAGTCATGAAATGACCAATTTTACATTAGAAAGCAAAGCTCTCAATCCAATCGTCGGATCGGGATGCAATTTTGCATGAAGTCTATTAATATGTTTTCCTACCTTGGTTAAAGATCACATCCCAATCGGAGTTCAGTAAAGACTAGCGATTCAAGCAGAAATAAACCGGATAGTTTACATGAAAAATAAAATAAAATAGATAAAGGCATAAATGAGGGATATAATTGTAATTAGAGGAAAATGTACATTTAAAACAGCCAAAGGCCACCAGTTCAAGGAAAAGAAAAAAAAAAGAGAGAAAAGAGTGAGAGACAATGGAGAATTCGGCTAGAGAGAGGGGTGCAGATTTTGGAAGAAACAATAATACTCCGGTGGCCATATCTCTATAACCCACCGTTGGATCATGTTGCGTTTTTGATATATTGTTCTTCTCACACTCCTCTACTAACTGATCGGAGGGATTTGAAGGAAAGAAATCCGTTTGACAGAAATCATCATCTGAAATTTTCTGGAAAACAAAAGGAAATAATTCTGCAGAGCAGTTTTGGTCACCGGCCGATTTATCTCTCTTCCACCGTTGGATCATGCTCCTTCTTGGATATGTGGTGCGTCTAGATGTTACCTTCATTCTGGACGGTGGAGATCGGAAAATATTTCTCCGGCAAGGTTTCATGCATGTTGAACAGTAGCTCGCCCATTTTCAGGTAAGCTCGGTTTTCTTCATATCTAGGGAGATTTAACCGTTGGATCATTATGATTTTGAGATATATTATGCAAAACTCTATGATATGTAGTCTGACCGTTGGGTTTGAAATAATAATCAGAGGTTGATGACTTATTTCCTTTTGAATCTATTGCTAGTTTTGGCAAAATGTAGTAAGCTTGATTAAATACATGTTTTGATGAAATTAGAATTGTGTGGGTGTAGGTTTTATGGAAGATGTAATGGTAAAATATGTTCTTGTTATTAGTATTATTATAGATTAATTGTGTATTCTTTATATGAGGGGAAGAATGATTATTGTGTAAGAATAGTAAGGAACATTGCTATATGAACATGTTGATTGAATAGAACATGTTGATTGAATAGAAAGCTAACTTGTTGGTTGTGTGGATATAAATGGGGTGGAACCATGAAGAAATTGAAATGAAAGAAATTTGAAAAAATAAAACATATTTAAAGCTAGCCATAAGTGTTTTTAGCAAATGGTTAGTTAATGAAGGTTGTCATGGATCCCAATTAGTAGGGTGAAATTATTGTTTTGATAATGATATGAGAATATTAATTGTTAAGGTTTGCCGTATATGTTTAATCGCACGAGGAGAAAACGAAAAAAAATGAATAGTTCATCATTTTGTTGTATTAATAATAATGATAGGAGAAATCTCAAAAGGAATGAGTTTCCTTATTTTGGTCTAATCTTGCTATATTGTAGAGGTAGGGAAATTGTTTGAATGTTTTGCTTTAGGATTGGTTGAATTTGTGATTTAATGATGCCAAATGACCTTGGATGATGTTGATTTTGCATGAAAATAAGTTGGAAGTTGAAAAGGATTTCCAAGGAATGAAAATCCTCGTTGTCCAAAATTTTAGCTATAAAGAAGGGGCTATTGTGATTGTTGATTTTGAGCCTTAAAACAAAATAATTTGGAGTTGGTTTCTTTATAAAAGTTGTATCTCTATGTTTAGCCTTTTCATAGAGATAAATCACGTCCAAAACTGAGTTTTACAACTTTAGTTATGATTAAGACACTAGATAGTGTTCTGGGTTGGTTAAGCTTAATTGATCGAAATTAGATAATTTTTAATTGTTGTTTGGAATTGCTGTTGAGTGATGGTTTTGATAACAAAAATTATAAGAATGAATATAAACATTAAAATGAGTAAGAGTATGAGATCTTAAAGAAAATTCCTTGTGGTTAGTTTGAGAATACTAGTTGAATGAGAATTAAATGAAGATGTGATGTTGGTTGTATTGTTGATAAAAATTGGATCCCTGGTGGTACAGGGAAAGCTGTGGGGACTGGACAATTGCATGGAGTGGCAGCACGTGCAACTATTCTAGGTAGGTGACTTGCACCTTCTTTTTTTTTATATACGTTGAATAATAAAATACTTTATCATGAATGTTACCATATTGCGTTAGAACAGATATTAGATCGTCGAACGCTTAAATGTTGACAAATGGTTAATTAGCTTCGGCTAATGACATCTAAATGGATGGCCGGGACAAACGACTGATTAGCTTCGGCTAATGGCATCTGAATGGATGCCCGAGACAAACGATTGATTAGCTTTGGCTAATGGCATCCGAATGGATGCCCGGGACAAATGAATGATTAGCTTCGGCTAATGGCATCCGAATGGATGACCGGGACGAATGATTGATTAGCTTTGGCTAATGGCATCCGAAGTGGATGACTGGGGTGAGTGAACGGTTAACCTCAGCAAATGATGCCTTAAGAGGATAGCCGGGTTTAAGATTATGGTTGATTGCAAGAATTGGTGCATCTATATGTACTACAAGTTGTTTATACCAAGTGCATGAAGAAATTATAAATGTTAATGCTTCATTTAACTGCCAGACCATTTAATTATCATTATTATTATTATTAAGTAATTGCATTCTCTTAAATGTTTTGTACTGCAGCAGGAACGTCACACCAACGAGATGTCTAGGAAACCCGATACACGGGAACCTACTTTTGCAAGGAATCATGTAGATGCATTCTAAATCACAATGTATTACCGGATTGATTGGCTAACAAAAGAGGTTAGTCGGATGCTAGGTAATTCGTATGGAATTACCGGATTGATTGTGGCAACCAAGATGGGTTAGCCGGATTTCTTGAGTAATTAAGAGAATTACCAGGTTTATTGGTTAACAAGCAAGTTAACCGAATATGGGGTAATTCGTATAGAATGACCGGATTGATTGGCTAACAAAAGAGGTTAGCTGGATGCTAGGTAATTCGTATGGAATTACCGGATTGATTTTGACAACCAGGATGGGTTAGCCAGATTTCTTGGGTAATTAAGAGAATTACCGGGTTTATTGGTTAACGAGGGAGTTAACCGAATATGGGGTAATTCGTATAGAATTACCGGATTGATTGGCTAACAAAAGAGGTTAGCTGGAGGCTGGGTAATTCGTATGGAATTACTAGATTTATTGGTAACCGAGGAAGGTTAACCAAATGTATGGGTAATTATATGAAATTACCAGAATTATTGGCAATCGGGATGAGTAGCCGGATAGTTAAGTTTTGAAGAGATTATGTGAATTAATTTATTGAAGTTAGAAGTAGTAAATTCTAAATATTATGAGTAAAATAATTAAAATATGACTAAGATATTGAGTAAATTAATTAATTTGGTTATTGGGTAGACACAATGACTTGGAGATTGGAGGGGAATTGATAGATAATTGGTTACCATAGTGTTGGTGGCTAAGGATACATTACAATGATACTTAACGCCATAATGACGGTGGCTAAGGGCATAAATTGATACTTAGCACTGTGATGATGATGACCAAAGTTATGTGAAGGATGATTAGTGACCGTAGTGTCGATAACTAAGATTGTGTGCGAATGATACTTGGCAACCGTGGTTACAATGCATATGATGTTAATAAGAAAAATGAAAGGGGTTCGGCACGAATGGAAGAATCAAATGGCATTGCGGGTCGAGAATAGTTAATGATATCAATAGGTCACATTGGTATCGACAACCATTTCTGGTGTGATTAGCTACTCCAGGTAAGGAGGCTAATGATGTCAAGGGTTCTTGACATCGATAATTTTGATGGTAAACCAGATAAGAATAAGATTTGATTAACTATTCTAAGGAAGAAATAGTTAATGATACTGATCGGTTGTATTGATATTGACATGTGAATATATTTGATTAGTCTTGCCCAATATTAGAAGACTAATGATACTAATGAGATTTATTAGTTTCAGCGATTACCTTTTAGCAACAGATTTAGAAAGGGAATATATGGATTAGTCATTCCA
This sequence comes from Populus trichocarpa, assembly GCF_000002775.5. NCBI lineage: Eukaryota > Viridiplantae > Streptophyta > Magnoliopsida > Malpighiales > Salicaceae > Populus > Populus trichocarpa. The sequence goes on from NC_037296.2 coordinate 8,053,031, forward strand.
AAAGAATGAGATAAGCTAATGATACCAAGAGAGGAATATCTTGGTATTAAGTGAGAATTGATTTATAAGGAGATGGTGTTCGCAAACCGTTGAGTTGTGTTGAGATTTCCAAAATGGAATTATTCTTGGAAAATGAGATAGGATATTAGATGGATATTGGTAATAGATGGAAAATATATGTTGTAAAAGAGGTTTATGCCTAATTTTATATATCAAAAGAAATTCCGTAGAGATTATTGTCTGCCATTGTTATTGCTTGTTATTGTCTTTTATAATTATGTGTACATGTAATTTCTATTTTCAAGTCCATCAGGGTCGTGTCAAGAGTGATACTAGTTTAGTTTGTCTTTTGCTTTTGACCATGTAAATTATTTGTAAATTAAAAGACTTATCTCCTAAAACTTGAGATGTAATATCAATCTGTAATCTGAATGTATGCCTTTAATCTAATGGTTGAAACTCTAAGTACCTATTTAACCATGCATGTTTATAGTTGAAATTGAATCTTTCATTTGAACTACATTATATGATGTTATTGAATAAGATGTGTTGTGTTGATGATAATAAGTTGGGTTGGGACCCAGGACGATTGGGTCGTAATTAAGTTATGAGGAGATGTGAGATATTAGAAGTGTAAACAGGGTATTTCCCACATCAGAGCCGACCTCACTGGCTGTCCGGTTGTGCCGACGGGGTCGTCGGGCTCCTTAAGGGGGGTGGATTGTAATATCCCACATCGGCGGGTGAGGGAGTGGTAGCTGGCCTTATTAAGAGTGCTGGTTGCCAACTTGTCATACGCGTTTTGGGGCGTCAGGCTCAGAAGTGGGCTCGCGTCACCAGGAACAAAACCGTGAGGGCGGTAAGGCCCAAAGCGGACAATATATGGCAAGTTGGGCCGGGCTGTTACATGACGCATGGATTCGTCAGCGCGCCCAGCCCCTGGTGAGATAGAAAAATTCAATGAAAACTAAGCCACTACCGTCTCCGAAATCATCAACGAAACTGATTTCAAAGTTGAAGCGTGGATTCCTTAGCGCCCACAACCCCTGTTGACTCACAAATAGTCAACGAAAAGTGAGTCGCTGCCGACTCAAAAATCATCACCTAAAAACCGTCCAAAGGAGACGCATGGATTCGGAAGTGGTCGCAGCCCCTGTTGACTCAGAAAAAGGCAACAAAAACTGAATCGGTGGCGACTGGGAAATCATCAACGAAACAAGTTCAAAAGGTGACGCGCGGATTCGTCAGCACGCCCAGCCCCTGGTGACTTAGAAACTGTTAATGAAAACTGAGCCACTACCATCTCCGAAATCGTCAACGAAACCGATTCCAAAGGTGACGCGTGGATTTGTCAGCACTAACAGCCCCTGTTGACTCAGAAATAGTCAACGAAAACTGGTTCACTGCCGACTCAAAAATCATCACTTAAAAACCTTCCAAAGGTGACGCGTGGATATGGACATGCTCGCAGCCCCTGTTGACCTAGAAAAAGTCAACGAAAACTGAGTCCGTGCCGACTTGGAAATCGTCAACAAAACTACTTCCAAAGGTGACGTGTGGATTCGTAAGCGCGCCTAACCCCTGTTGACTTAGAGAAAGTCAAAGAAAACTAAGACATTACAGTCTCCGAAATCGTCAACGAAACTGATTCCGAAGTTGAAGAGTGGATTCCTCAGCCCCCATATCCCTTGTTGACTCACAAATAGTCAACGAAAAGTGAATCGCTGCCGACTCAGAAATCCTTACCTAAAAACCTTCCAAAGTTAAGGTGTGGAATCGGAAGTGCTCGCAGCCCATGTTGACTAAAAAAAGTCAACGAAAACTGAGTCGGTACCGACTGCGAAATCGTCAACGAAACAACTTCCCAAGTTGACGCCTTGATTCGTCAGCGCGCCCAACCCCTAGAAACTGTGAATGGAAACTAAGCCACTACCGTCTCCGAAATCGTCAACGAAACTGATATAGAAGTTGAAGCGTGGATTCCTTAGCGCCCACAGCCCCTGTTGACTCACGAATAGTCAATGAAAACTAGTTCACTGCCGACTCAGAAATCATCACCTAAAAACCGTCCAAAGGAGACGCGTGGATTCGGAAGTGCTCGCAGCCCCTGTTGACTCAGAAAAAGGCAACAAAAACTGAGTCGGTGGCGACTGGGAAATCGTCAACGAAACAAGTTCAAAAGGTGACGCGCGGATTCGTCAGCACGCCCAGCCCATGGTGACTTAGAAACTGTTAATGAAAACTTAGCCACTACCGTCTCAGAAAGCGTCAACGAAACTGATTCCAAAGGTGACGCGTGGATTTGTGAGCTCCAACAGCCCCTCTTGACTCAGAAATAGTCAACGAAAACTAGTTCACTGCCGACTCTGAAATCATCACCTAAAAACCATCCAAAGGAGACGCGTGGATTCGGAAGTGCTCGCAGCCCCTGTTGACTCAGAAAAAGGCAACAAAAACTGAGTCCGTGCCGACTTGGAAATCGTCAACAAAACGAATTCCAAAGGTGACGTGTGGATTCGTAAGCGCGCCTGACCCCTATTGACTTAGAGAAAGTCAAAGAAAACTAAGCCATTACAGTCTCCGAAATCGTCAACGAAACTCATTCCGAAGTTGAAGAGTGGATTCCTCAGCGCCCACATCCCCTGTTGACTCACAAATAGTCAATGAAAAGTTAATCGCTGCCGACTCAGAAATCATCACCTAAAAACCTTCAAAAGGTAAGGTGTGGAATCGGAAGTGCTCGCAGCCCATGTTGACTAAAAAAAGGTCAACGAAAACTGAGTCGGTACCGACTGCGAAATCGTCAATGAAACAACTTCCAAAGGTGACGCCTTGATTCGTCAGCGCACCCAGCCCCAGTTGACTTAGAAACTGTGAATGGAAACTTAGCCACTACCATCTCCGAAATCGTCAACGAAACTGATTTTGAAGTTGAAGCGTGGATTCCTTAGCGCCCACAGCCCCTGTTGACTCACGAATAGTCAACGAAAACTAGTTCACTGCCGACTCAGAAAGCATCACCTAAAAACCGTCCAAAGGAGACGCGTGGATTCGGAAGGGCTCGCAGCCCCTGTTGACTCAGAAAAAGGCAACAAAAACTGAGTCGGTGGCGACTGGGAAATCGTCAACGAAACAAGTTCAAAAGGTGACGCGCGGATTCGTCAGCACGCCTAGCCCATGGTGACTTAGAAACTGTTAATGAAAACTTAGCCACTACCGTCTCAGAAAGCGTCAACGAAACTGATTCCAAAGGTGACGCGTGGATTTGTGAGCTCCAACAGCCCCTCTTGACTCAGAAATAGTCACCGAAACTAGTTCACTGCCGACTCAGAAATCATCACCTAAAAACCATCCAAAGGAGACGCGTCGATTCGGAAGTGCTCGCAGCCCCTGTTGACTCAGAAAAAGGCAACAAAAACTGAGTCCGTGCCGACTTGGAAATCGTCAACAAAACGAATTCCAAAGGTGACGTGTGGATTCGTAAGCGCGCCTAACCCCTATTGACTTAGAGAAAGTCAAAGAAAACTAAGCCATTACAGTCTCCGAAATCGTCAACGAAACTCATTCCGAAGTTGAAGAGTGGATTCCTCAGCGCCCACATCCCCTGTTGACTCACAAATAGTCAACGAAAAGTTAATCGCTGCCGACTCAGAAATCATCACCTAAAAACCTTCCAAAGGTAAGGTGTGGAATCGGAAGTGCTCGCAGCCCATGTTGACTAAAAAAAGGTCAACGAAAACTGAGTCGGTACCGACTGCGAAATCGTCAATGAAACAACTTCCAAAGGTGACGCCTTGATTCGTCAGCGCACCCAGCCCCAGTTGACTTAGAAACTGTGAATGGAAACTTAGCCACTACCATCTCCGAAATCGTCAACGAAACTGATTTTGAAGTTGAAGCGTGGATTCCTTAGCGCCCACAGCCCCTGTTGACTCACGAATAGTCAACGAAAACTAGTTCACTGCCGACTCAGAAAGCATCACCTAAAAACCGTCCAAAGGAGACGCGTGGATTCGGAAGGGCTCGCAGCCCCTGTTGACTCAGAAAAAGGCAACAAAAACTGAGTCGGTGGCGATTGGTAAATCGTCAACGAAACAAGTTCACAAGGTCACGCGCGGATTCGTCAGCACGCCCAGCCCCTGGTGACTTAGAAACTGTTAATGAAAACTTAGAAACTACCGTCTTAGAAAGCGTCAACGAAACCGATTCCAAAGGTGACGCGTGGATTTGTGAGCGCCAACAGCCCCTCTTGACTCAGAAATAGTCAACGAAAACTAGTTCACTGCCGACTCAGAAATCATCACCTAAAAACCATCCAAAGGAGACGCGTGGATTCGGAAGTGCTCGCAGCCCCTTTTGACTCAGAAAAAGGCAACAAAAACTGAGTCCGTGCCGACTTGGAAATCGTCAACAAAACGAATTCCAAAGGTGACGTGTGGATTCGTAAGCGCGCCTAACCCCTATTGACTTAGAGAAAGTCAAAGAAAACTAAGCCATTACAGTCTCCGAAATCGTCAACGAAACTGATTCCGAAGTTGAAGAGTGGATTCCTCAGCGACCACATCCCCTCTTGACTCACAAATAGTCAACGAAAAGTGAATCGCTGCCGACTCAGAAATCATCACCTAAAAACCTTCCAAAGGTAAGGTGTGGAATCGGAAGTGCTCGCAGCCCATGTTGACTAAAAAAAGGTCAACGAAAACTGAGTCGGTACCGACTGCGAAATTGTCAACGAAACAACTTCCAAAGGTGACGCCTTGATTCGTCAGCGCACCCAGCCCCAGTTGACTTAGAAACTGTGAATGGAAACTTAGCCACTACCGTCACCGAAAGCGTCAACGAAACCGATTTTGAAGGTGACGCATGGATTCCTTAGCCCCCACAGCCCCTGTTGACTCACGAATAGTCAACGAAAACTAGTTCACTGCCGACTCAGAAAGCGTCACCTAAAAACCATCCAAGGGAGACGCGTGGATTCGGAAGTGCTCGCAGCCCCTGTTGACTCGGAAAAAAGCAACAAAAACTGAGTCGGTGGCGAATGGGAAATCGTCAACGAAACAAGTTCAGAAGGTGACGCGCGGATTCGTCAGCACGCCCAGCCCCTGGTGACATAGAAACTGTTAATGAAAACTTAGCCACTACCGTCTCAGAAAGCCTCAACGAAACCGATTCCAAAGGTGACGCGTGGATTTGTGAGCGCCAACAGCCCCTCTTGACTCAGAAATAGTCAACGAAAACTAGTTCACTGCCGACTCAGAAATCATCACCTAAAAACCATCCAAAGGAGACGCGTGGATTCGGAAGTGCTCGCAGCCCCTGTTAAATCAGAAAAAGGCAACAAAAACTGAGTCGGTGGCGACTGGGAAATCGTCAACGAAACAAGTTCAAAAGGTGACACGCGGATTCGTCAGCACGCCCAGCCCCTGGTGACTTAGAAACTGTTAATGAAAACTTAGCCATTACGTCTCAGAAAGCGTCAAAGAAACCGATTCCAAAGGTGACGCGTGGATTTGTGAGCTCCAACAGCCCCTCTTGACTCAGAAATAGTCAACGAAAACTAGTTCACTGTCGACACAGAAATCATCACCTAAAAATCATCCAAAGGAGATGCGTGGATTCGGAAGTGCTCGCAGCCCCTGTTGACTCAGAAAAAGGCAACAAAAACTGAGTCGATGGGGACTGGGAAATCGTCAACGAAACAAGTTCAGTAGGTGACGCGCGGATTCGTCAGCAAGCCCAGCCCCTGGTGACATAGAAACTGTTAATGAAAACTTAGCCACTACCGTCTCAGAAAGCCTCAACGAAACCGATTCCAAAGGTGACGCGTGGATTTGTGAGCGCCAACAGCCCCTCTTGACTCAGAAATAGTCAACGAAAACTAGTTCACTGCCGACACAGAAATCATCACCTAAAAACCATCCAAAGGAGACGCGTGGATTCGGAAGTGCTCGCAGCCCCTGTTGACTCAGAAAAAGGCAAAAAAACTGAGTCGGTGGCGACTGGGAAATCGTCAACGAAACAAGTTCAGAAGGTGACGCGCGGATTCGTCAGCACGCCCAGCCCCTGGTGACATAGAAACTGTTAATGAAAACTGAGCCACTACCGTCTCCGAAATCATCAACGAAACCGATTCCAAAGGTGACGCGTGGATTTGTGAGCGCCAACAGCCCCTCTTGACTCAGAAATAGTCAACGAAAACTAGTTCACTGCCGACTCAGAAATCATCACCTAAAAACCATCCAAAGGAGACGCGTGGATTCGGAAGTGCTCGCAGCCCCTGTTGACTTAGAAAAAGGCAACAAAAACTGAGTCGGTGGCGATTGGGAAATCGTCAACGAAACAAGTTCAAAAGGTGACGCGCGGATTCGTCAGCACGCCCATCCCCTGGTGACTTAGAAACTGTTAATGAAAACTTAGCCACTACCATCTCAGAAAGCGTCAACGAAACTGATTCCAAAGGTGACGCGTGGATTTGTGAGCGCCAACAGCCCCTCTTGACTTAGAAATAGTCAACGAAAACTAGTTCACTGCCGACTCAGAAATCATCACCTAAAAACCATCCAAAGGAGACACGTGGATTCGGAAGTGCTCGCAGCCCCTGTTGACTCAGAAAAAGGCAACAAAAACTGAGTCGGTGGCGATTGGGAAATCGTCAACGAAACAAGTTCAAAAGGTGACTCGCGGATTCGTCAGCACGCCCAGCCCCTGGTGACTTAGAAACTGTTAATGAAAACTGAGCCACTACCGTCTCCGAAATCGTCAACGAAACCGATTCCAAAGGTGACGCGTGGATTTGTCATCACTAACAGCCCCTGTTGACTCAGAAATAGTCAACGAAAACTGGTTCACTGCCGACTCGAAAATCATCACTTAAAAACCTTCCAAAGGTGACGCGTGGATCCGGACATGCTCGCAGCCCCTGTTGACCTAGAAAAAGTCAACGAAAACTGAGTCCGTGCCGACTGGGAAATCGTCAACAAAACTACTTCCAAAGGTGACGTGTGGATTCGTAAGCGCGCCTAACCCCTGTTGACTTAGAGAAAGTCAAAGAAAACTAAGCCATTACAGTCTCCGAAATCGTCAACGAAACTGATTCTGAAGTTGAAGCGTGGATTCCTCAGCGCCCACATCCCCTGTTGACTCATAAATAGTCAACGAAAAGTGAATCGCTGCCGACTCAGAAATCATCACCTAAACACCTTCCAAAGGTAAGGTGTGGAATCAGATGTGCTTGCAGCCCCTCGTGACTTAGAAAAAATCAGCGAAAACTGAGTCTGTGGCGACTGGGAAATCATCAACGAAATAACTTCCAAACGTGACGCATGGATTCGTCAGCGCGCCCAGCCCCTGGTGAGTTAGAAAAATTCAATGAAAAATGAGGCGGTGCCAACTGGGAAATCATCAAGGAAACAACTTCCAAAGGTGACACGTGGATTCGTCAGCCCGCCCAGCCCCTGTTGACTTAGAAACTGTTAATGAAAACTGAGCCACTATCGTCTCCAAAATCATCAACGAAACTGATTACAAAGGTGATGTGTCGATTCTTCAGCGCCAACAGCCCCTGTTGACTCATAAATAGTCAACGAAAATTGAGTCACTGCCAACTCAGAAATCATCACCTGAACACCTTCCAAAGGTGAGGCGTGGATTCGGAAGTGCTCGCAGCCCCTGTTGACTCAGAAAAGGTCAACGAAAACTAAGTCGGTGTCGACTAGGAAATCGTCAACGAAACAACTTCCATAGGTTACGCTTGGATTCGTCAGCGAAACAACTTCCAAAGGTTACGCTTGGATTCGTAAGCGCGCCCAGCCCCTATTGACTTAGAAATTGTTAATGAAAACTGAGCCACTGCCTTCTCCAAAATCATCAACGAAACCGATTACAAAGGTGACGCGTCAATTCTTCAGCGCCAACAGCCCCTGTTGACTCAGAAATAGTCAACAAAAACCGGTTCGCTGCCGACTCAAAAATCATCACCTAAACACCTTCCAAAGGTGAGGCGTGGATTCAGAAGTGCTCGCAGCCCCTGTTCACTCAGAAAAATTCAATGAAAATTGAGTCGGTGTCGACTGGAAAATCATCAACCAAACAACTTCCAAAGGTGACGCATGGATTCCTCAGCGCGCCCAACCCCTGTTGACTTTGAAAAAGTCAATGAAAACTGAGCCACTACCGTCTTCGAAATCGTCAACGAAACTGATTCGAAAGGTGACGTGTGGATTCGTCAGCGCCCACAGCCCCTGTTGAATAAGAAATAGTCAACACCAACTGAGTCGCTACCGACTTAGAAATCATCACCGAAACACCTTCCAAAGGTGACGCGAAAATTCAGAAGCGCTCGCAACCCCTCTTGACTTAGAAAAGGTCAACGAAAACTGAGTCAGTGCCGACTAGGAAATCGTCAATGAAACAACTTCCAAAGGTGATGCTTGGATTCGTAAGCGCACCCAACCCCTGTTGACTTAGAAATTGTTAATGAAAACTGAGCCAATACCTTCTCCAAAATCGTCAACGAAACCGATTACAAAGGTGACGCGTCGATTCTTCAGCGCCAACAACCCTATTGACTCACAAACAGTCAACGAAAACTAAGTCGCTACTGACTCAGAAATCATCACCTAAACACCTTCCAAAGGTGAGGCGTGGATTCGGAAGGGCTCGCAGCCCCTGTTGACTCATAAAAAGTCAACGAAAACTGAGGCGATGTCGACTGGGAAATCAACACCTAAACACCTTCCAAAGGTGACGCGTTGATTCGGAAGTGCTCGCATCCCCTGTTGACTCAGAAAAAGTCAACGAAAACTGAGTTGGTGCCGAATGGGAAGTTGTCAATGAAAACCTTTTGCTTGGATTCGTCATCGCGCCCAACCCCTATTGACTTAGAAACAGTCAATGAAAATTGAGCCACTATCGTCTCTAAAATTTTCAACGAAATCGATTTCGAAGGTGACAAGTGGATTCGTCAGCGTCCTCAGCCCCTATTGACTCAGAAATAGTCAATGACAAATGAGACGCTGCCGATTCAGAAATCATCACTGAAACACCTTCCAAAGGTGACTTGTGGATTCCGAAGCACTCGCAAACCCTATTGACTCAGAAAAGGTCAATGAAAACGGAGTCGGTGCCGACTGGGAAATCATCAACGAAAGAAGTTCTAAAGGTGATGCTTGGATTCGTCAGTGCGCCCAGCCCCTGTTAACTTAGAAACTGTGAATGAAAATTGAGCCACTATCATCTACAAAATCGTCAACGAAACCGATTCCTAAGGTCACGCGCGGATTCGTCAGCGCTAACAGCCCCTGATGACTCGCAAATAGTCAACAAAAACATAGTCGCTGCCGACTCAGAAATCATCACCTAAACACCTTCCAAAGGTGAGGTGTGGATTCGGAAGTGCTCGCATCCCCTGTGGACTCAGAAAAAGTCAACGAAAACTGAGTCGGTGCCGAATGGGAAGTCGTCGATGAAAACCTTTGGCGTGGACTCGTCAGCGCGCCCAGCCCCTGTTGACCTAGAAATTGTTAAAGAAAATTGAGCCACTACCGTCTTCGAAATCATCAACGAAACCGATTTTGAAGGTGACGCGTAGATTCGTCAGCACCAACAGCCCCTATTGACTCAGAAATAGTCAACAAAAACTGGTTCGCTGCTGACTCAGAAATCATCACCTAAACACCTTCCAAATATGAGACGTGGATTCGAAAATGCTCGCAGCCCCTGTTGGCTCAGATAAAGTCAACGAAAACTGAGTCGGTGTCAATTGGAAAATCATCAACGAAACAACTTCCAAAGGTGACGCATGGATTCCTCAGCGCGCCCAACCCCTGTTGACTTTGAAAAAGTCAATGAAAACTGAGCCACTAACGTCTCCGAAATAATCAACAAAACTGATTCGGAAGGTGACGTGTGGATTCGTCAGCGCCCATAGCCCCTGTTGAATAAGAACTAGTCAACACCAACTGAGTCGCTGCCGACTTAGAAATCATCACAGAAACACCTTCCAAAGGTGACGCGACAATTCAAAAGCGCTCGCAGCACCTGTTGACTCAGAAAAGGTCAACGAAAATGGAGTCGGTGCCGACTGGGAAATCATCAATGAAAGAACTTCCAAAGGTGACACTTGGATTCGACAGTGCGCCCAGCCCCTGTTGACTTAGAAACTGTTAATGAAAACTGAGACACTGTCGTATCCGAAATCATCAACGAAACCGATTTCAAAGGTTACGCGTGGATTCGTTAGTGTCCACAGCCCATGTCGACTCAGAAATAGTCAACGCCAACTGAGTCGCTGACTCAGAAATCATCACCGAAACACCTTCCAAAGGTGAGGCGTGGATTTAGAAGTGCTTGCAGCCCCTATTGACTCATAAAAGTCAATGAAAACTGAGTCGGTGTCGACTGGCAAATCATTAACGAAACAACTTCCAAAGGTGACACATGGATTCGAAGCGCTTGCAGCCCCTGTTGACTCACAAAAGGTCAATGAAAACTAAGTCGGTGCCGACTGGGAAATCATCAATGAAACAACTTCCAAAGGTTACGCTTGGATTCGTCAGCTCACCCAACCCTTGTTGACTTAGAAAAAGTCAATGAAAACTGAGGCACTACCATCTCCCAAATCGTCAAGGAAACTGATTCCGAAGGTGACTCGTGGATTCGTCAGCGCTCACAGCCCTGTTGAATCAGAAATAATCAATGATAACTGAGTCGCTGCAGATTCAGAAATCATCACCGAAACAACTTCCAAAGGTGATGCGAGGATTCGGAAGCGGTCGCAGCCCCTGGTGACTCAGAAAAGGTCAACGAAAACTGAGTCGGTGCCGACTAGGAAGTCGTCAACGAAAACCTTTGGCGTGGATTCCTCAGCGCGCCCAGCCCTTGTTGACTTAGAAACTGTTATTGAAAACTGAAACACTCTCGTATCCGAAATCGTCAACGAAACTGATTGCGAAGGTGACGCGTGGATTTGTCAACGCCAACAGGCCCTGTTGAGTCTGAAATTGTCAACAAAAACTAGTTCGCTATCGACTCTGAAATCATCACCTAAAAACTTTCCAAAGGTGATGCGTGGATTCGGAAGGGCTCACAGCTCCTGTTCGCTAAGAAAAAGTCAACGCAAACGTAGTTATGTTGACTGTGAAATCGTCAACGAAACAACTTCCAAAGGTGACGCGTAGATTTGTCCGCGCGCACAACCTCTGTTGACTTAGAAATTGTGGATGAAAATTGAGACACCGTCGTATGCGAAATCATTAACGAAACCGATTCCAAAGGTGACGCGTGGATTTTTCAGCTCCAACAGCCCCTGTTGACTCAGAAAAAGTCAATGAAAACTGAGTCGGTGCCGACTGGGAAATCATCAACTAAAAAACTTCCAAAGGTGACGCTTGGATTCGTCAACGCGCCCAACCTCTGTTGACTTTGAAAAAGTCAAAGAAAACTGAGGCACTACCATCTCCAAAATCATCAACAAAACCGATTCCGAAGGTGGCGCATGGATTTGTCAGCGCCAACAGCACCTGTTCAGTTAGAAATTATCAACAAAAACTGGTTCGCTGCCGACTCAGAAATCATCACCTAAAACCTTCATAAGGTGACGCGTGGATTTAGAATATCTCGCATTGCCTGTTGACTCAAAAAAGTCAATAAAATTTGAGTCGGTGCTGAATGGGAAGTCGTCAACAAAAAACCTTTGGCATGGATTCGTCAGCTAGCTCATCCCCTGTTGACTTAGAAACTGTTAATGAAAACTGAGACATTGACATCTCCGAAATCATCAACAAAACCGATTCCGAAGGTGACGCGTGGATTTTTCAGCGCCAACAGCCCCTATTGACTAAAAAATTGTCAACAAAAACTAGTTCGATGCCGACTCAGAAATCATCACCTAAAAACCTTTCAAAGGTGACGCGTGGATTCGTCAGCACTCCCAATCTCTGATGACTTAAAAACTGTTTATGAAAACTGAGTCACTGTCGTCTCCAAATCATCAACGAAACCGATTCCAAAGGTGACGTTTGGATTCGTCAGCGCCCACAGCACCTGTTGACTGAGAAATAGTCAACGAAAACTGATTCGCTGCCGGCTCAGAAATCGTCATGGAAACCACTTCCACAGGTCACGCGTGGATTCGTCAGCGCTCGCAGCCTCTGTTGACACAGAAAAAGTCAACGAAAACAGAGTCGGTGTCGACGGGGAAATCGTCAATGAAACAAATTGCAAAGGTGACGCTTGGATTCATCAGCGCTCCCAGCCCCTTTGGACTGAGAAATAGGCAACGAAAGCTGAGTCGATGCCGACTCAGAAATCATCACCCAAACAGCTTCCAAAGGCGACGCGTGGATTCGGAAGCGCGCCCAACCCCTGTTGACTTAGAAAAAGCCAATGAAAACTGAGCCACTACCGTCTCTGAAATCCTCAACGAAACTCATTTTGAAGGTGACGCATGGATTCGTCAGCGCCTAGAGCCCCTGTTTAATCAGAAATAGTCAACGACAATTGAGTCGCTGCAGACTTAGAAATCATCACAGAAACACCTTCCCAAGATCATGCGTGGATTCGGAAGCGCTCGCACCCCTGTTGACTCAGTAAAGGTCAACAAAAACAGAGTCGGTGCCGACTGGGAAATCGTCAACGAAACAACTTCCAAAGGTGACACTTTGATTCGTCAGCGCACCAAACCCCTATTGACTTAGACACTTTTAATGAAACTAAGCCACTGTCGTCTCCAAAATTGTCAACGAAACCGTTTACAAAGGTGACGCGTCGATTCGTCAGCGCCAACAGCCCCTGTTGATTCACAAATAGTCAACGAAAACTGAGTCGCTGCCGACTCAGAAATCATCACCTAAACACCTTCCAAAGGTGACGCGTGGATTCGGAAGTGCTCGTAGCCCCTGTTGACTAAGAAAAGTGAACGAAAACTGAGTCGGTGTCGACTGGGAAATCATCAACTAAACAACTTCCAAAGGTGACGCTTGGATTCGTCAGCGCGCCCAACCCCTGTTGACTTAGAAAATGTCGATGAAAACTATGCCACTACCATGTCTGAAATCGTCAACGAAACTGATTCCGAAGATGACGTGTGGATTCGTTAGCACCCACAGCCTTTGTTGAATCAGAAATAGTCAACGACAACTGAGTTGCTGCAGAATCAGAAATCATCACCGAAACACCTTCCAAAGGTGACGCGTGGATTCGGAAGCGCTCACACCCCTGTTAACTCAGAAATGGTCAACAAAAACTGAGTCGGTGCCGATTGGGAAGTCGTTGATGTAACCATATTATTCGATAGTTTCACTCACATTTAACTAGTGTTTTGCCTATTGTTTTATGTATAAAATGCCTTGATATTCTTTGTTTTATGTTTTGAAGGCACCTTTAGATGAAAGATGCAAAAAGGAGTAAATTGGAGGTAATTGGCAGATTTGACCCTCAGTCGATGTTTTATGCAGAGCGTGAGCTCTAAAAATCGAAACGAAGTGATTCCAGTGGCATTAGAAAGCTAACATCCATACCTTTCTGGAAATATAAGTCAAGAAAAATAAAAATACAAAGAGCATGGAAATCACATCCTACAAAGTCCAAACTCGCATTCTGCCAGTGTTGACCTTTGTCCATTCAAAATTCAATATCTGGAGCTGTAGATATCCAATTGATGCAAACTCAATTGTTTTGTATTCCTGACTCAAATTCCTACAACCGCTCCAACTTGCAGCCAAAAACGATGTCATATGAGGGCGATATGAGTTTTCAAAGATGACAACTAAATTCTGCCGGCAAACAAGTTTCGTGAAGAAACGAATCCAAATTACATCTCAAAGCATCAAAACCGACATCCAAGTTTTAATTTCAGCAATTTAGCTCCTCAAGTGAATCAATCCAGAAGGTCAAGGAAGGCAGCCACCAACCTCAAGCCACCAACCTCAAGCCACCAACCACAAACCAGCCACCAGCCACCAGCTGCCTTCACACTACCACCATCTCTTGATGTTCACACTTGAACTTTGATTTTTCTTACTTACAATTTGTGTATAAATAGGCAGCTAAGTTCATGATATTAAGAGAGCCAAGAGAGAGGGAGAGGGAGTGCAGTAGAATCAAGGAAAGTGGGGTGGCAGCCATAAGAGAAGAAACACAAACTCTCCCCTCTACAAATCAGAAATCATGTATTCTTTCATCTTTAGGAGTAGTTTTTCAATAGATATGCAAGGCTAAGCTCGTTTTCTTGGTTGCAAGGACGTAAACACCTTCAGATTTCAAGAACTGTGAGATTTATTCTTCCATTTATTTTCGGTTTGTATTATGAATGAGTATGTTTGTTTTCCTATGCATATTTCCTATGATTGTTTATCTTAATTGCTAGAGCGGACTCTAAGTTATTATTGTGAACAATCTATTGCTAAGTTTGATATCAAAACTGGAGTTGTGATATATAAACTTGTGAAGCAACTAAGCTTGGTAATTGTAGCGGAACTACGTTATTAAACTTAGGGAGAACATTCGATCAAAGCAACACAAGCTGACAACTTGGTTGTTAAGATTAATGAATTTATCTAGATCTTAAGGCTGCCATTGGATTAAATCATTAGTGCGGACACTGTGATTGTTTGTTGGTTAGGGTTAGTTATACGGCGGATCCGTTAATTAACCAATGTTAAGAAAAGATAAAAATTCAGAATATAAGCTGAAGTTTCGTTTCAAGGATCGGTTCTGATTTCTGTAGGTGGATGTGTGCTTGCAACCAAGGTTTGTTTTCTTGATATATTTCAGTTTCAATTGATTTTGTTTGCTAGTTTAATTTCTTCCATAGTTTAGATCATCACAAATCAAAACTCCCCAATTGCATAACATATAGCATAAAAATCTGAACTAAACCTTCCTCGTGGGATCGACCCCTTGCTTGCTCTATACTATCTTGTGTGTTTTAAGCTAGGGTAATTAATTTGTGCGACCGCGACATCGCAACAAATTTTGGCGCCGTTGCCGGGGAAGTAATTTTAGTTAATTCTTGTGCTGTTATTTTTATTTGCTGTGATTGTTATTTATTTTTTCTAAAAAAAAAAAGAGATAGAATTTTTGCTTGCGGCGGTACTGTTCACTTACGGCAGCGGTATTGTTCAAAACAGATTTTTTGGTGGAATTAGGTATCGGCCTTTTGTTTCCTGAAGGGAAACGACGTTCTGAACAAGACTAGTGGTAAATCACTAGCCTCATCTTATCGAGGCCAAATTCCACTGTTTTCTATGGTTTTTATGTAGTTTTAGTTTAGTAAAATTTGCATTGTTTTCAATCTCTTGTGTGATTGGTTTATTTTGAGTTTTCTTGAAGATTTATGCCTGTAACCCGTTCTACTAATCAAATTCAAGTGCAGTTGGATCTCGAAATAGAAAACACTTTACGCAGGTTACAAAAGGAAGCTCGCCTCAACACCATGGCTGTTGCACGACAACAAACACTCAAGGAGCTTGCTGCTCCTAACGTGGAAAATCAGCCACTGTGCATAAACGTCGACAATAATGTAAACTTTGAGCTCAAATCTGGTTTTATACATTTGCTACCAACATTCAATGGTCTTGCAGGAGAAGATTCTCATACTCATCTCAAGGAGTTCCATATGGTTTGCATTGGCATGAAACCGAATGGAGTTGATGAAGAACAGGTTAAGTTGAAAGCTTTCCCTTTCTCTTTAAAAGGGGCAGCAAAGACATGGCTTTTCTCTATTCTCCCAGGTTCCATTGGAACTTGGAATGCCATGAAGAAGATTTTCCTTGAGAAGTACTTCCCAGCATCTCGAGTTGCCAACATAAGGAAAGAAATATGTGGGATTCGGCAATCTCATGGAGAGACACTCTCTGAATATTGGGAAAGATTTGAGCAACTCTGCATTCAATGTCCTCATCATCAAATACCTGACCAGCTACTCATTCAATATTTCTATGAAGGATTGATGCCTACTGACCGTAGTATCATTGATGCTGCAAGTGGAGGTGCATTGGTAGATAAGACACCCGAGGCTGCACGCCAATTGATCTCAAACATGGCAGCCAACTCAAAACAGTTTGGCACTCGTGGAGACTTCTCAAACAAACGAGTAAATGAGGTAAGTGTTTCTAACCTTGAAAATAAAGTTAATGATCTTACTTCTCTTGTGCGTTCTTTGGCTTGTGGAAATGTACAGCAGGTAAAAGTTTGTAGCATATGTTCCTTACAAGGACATGCCTCAGATATGTGCCCAACAATGCAAGAAGATTACATTGAACAGGCTAATACAGTTGATGGAGCATTCAATGGACAACCCCAGCGTAAATATGATCCCTTTTCCAACACGTACAATCCTGGATGGAGAGATCATCCCAACTTACGCTATGGGAACCCACCTCAACAAAGCAATCAAGGACGACAGTTCCATCCCCATGGATTTCAATCCCAACAGAATTATCAAGCAAGACAACCCCCTCCTCCATTCACAAACTCCAATGTTATGGGGTCGTCATCCAATGATGATCTTCATGAGATGATGAAAACTTTGGCTTCTAACACTGTGACCTTACAACAAAATGTCATGTCTTTTCAACAGGAAACAAGGTCAAGTATTCACAACTTGGAAAAGCAAATGGGGCAAGTAGCTTCAAGTGTAGGGAAATTGGAAGCACAAATGAATGGAAAGTTACCCTCCCAAGCATTGAATCCAAAAGAGAATGTTAGTGCGATCATGCTGCGAAGTGGGAAAGAACTTGAAGAGCAAAGGTCGAAACAAATTGAGATTGAGAAAGAAGAAGAGATAGAAACTGAATTGAGTAGAAAGAAGAAACATCCTCCTCTTTCCCAAACTGAAACAATGACCATTACTCCGAAGGTAAGTCCTAACTCAATGAATTCCAGTTTTCAACTAATTCCACCCTTTCCTGTGAATTCTTCTAGGTCAAAGAAAGAGGACAAAGAAAAAGAGATTTTAGAGGTTTTCAAGAAAGTGGAACTCAACATTCCTTTGCTTGATGCTATCAAGCAAATTCCGAAGTATGCCAAATTCTTGAAGGAGTTGTGTACTACCAAGAGAGCTTTCAAACTAAAAGGTCACGAAACGGTAAGTATGGGTGAAGTTGTATCTGCTGTTGTTCTAAAGAATATGCCTTTGAAGCAAAAGGACCCAGGTGCGTTTACTATCCCATGTGTTATTGGTAATGCTAGTTTCAAAAGGGCCTTGTGCGATTTAGGTGCATCCATTAGTGTTATGCCTAAACATGTTTATGATTCTCTTAGTCTTGAACCTTTGAATAAAACTAGCATTGTAATACAACTTGCGGATCGTAGTTTTGTTTACCCACTTGGTGTGATAGAAGATGTCCTAGTCAAGATTGATAGTTTGGTTATTCCATGCGACTTTTATATTCTTGATATGGAACATGATTCTTGTGATTCATCAAACAACACTCCTCCTATATTATTTGGGAGACCATTTTTGAAAACTGCCAATACAAAGATTGATTATGGTAAGGATACTTTGTCTATGGAGGTAGGAGATGAAAAGATTGAATTTAATTTTCATGATGCAATGAAATATCCTTATAGTAATGTTTATTCTATCACATGTTATGACCAGGTTGATAAGTGTGTGCAACAAGTTTTTGATTTTGATCGTGAGGACGGATTAAGCGTAGCTTTGAGCTATGGCTATGATTTTACCAAGATAGACGAGATGGAAAGGCACATACGTGTTCCCCAAAACGTGCACGAATCAGCATTAGCTTTGCAAACTTTGCAAACCATTCCTCATGGTAATGTCTTTGTTGATTTAGTACTTTCACATAAAAAGCTTTTGTCGTCTATTTTACAGGCCCCCGAGTTAGAGTTGAAACCTTTGCCTGATAATTTGAAGTATGTATTCATTGGCGACAACAATACACTTCCAGTTATCATAGCAAAAGGTTTGACAAGTACGCAAGAGGAAAAACTTGTGAAGTTGTTGTGTGATCACAAGACAGCTATTGGATGGACTTTAGCCGACATCAAGGGCATTAGTCCCTCAATGTGTATGCATCACATACTATTGGAGGAAAATACGAAACCAACAAGGGAAACGCAAAGGAGGTTGAACCCACCTATGATGGAGGTAGTGAAAGCTGAAATTTTGAAACTGTTAGATGCAGGTGTCATTTACCCCATCACGGACAGTAAATGGGTGGCACCAATCCATATGGTGCCCAAGAAGACCGGAATCACGTTGGTGAAAAACAAAAATGATGAACTCATTCCTACTCGCATCTCGAGTGGATGGAGAATGTGTGTTGATTATAGAAAGCTAAATCTTGCTACACGCAAAGATCATTTCCCATTACCATTCATGGATCAAATGCTTGAACGTCTAGCAGGTAAGTCTTTTTATTGCTTTCTTAATGGATATAGTGGATACAATCAGATTGTTATTAATCATGAGGATCAAGAAAAGACTACATTTACATGTCCATTTGGTACATATGCATATCGGAGAATGCCCTTTGGTCTCTGTAATGCACCTGCAACTTTTCAAAGATGCATGATGAGTATTTTTTCTGACTATGTTGAAAGAATAATTGAGGTTTTCATGGATGATTTCACGGTATATGGTGATTCTTTTGATAAGTGTCTAGAAAATTTATCTTTGATCTTGAAAAGGTGCATTGAAACTAACCTTGTCTTGAACTATGAAAAATGTTATTTTATGGTAGAACAAGGAATAGTTCTTGGGCATGTTGTGTCTTCACGTGGATTGGAGGTTGATGAAGCTAAAATAGATGTTATTTCATCATTGCCTTACCCCTCATGCGTGAGGGAAGTTCGTTCTTTTCTAGGCCATGCAGGTTTCTATCGACGCTTTATCAAAGATTTCTCGAAGATTACAACACCCTTGTGCAAACTATTAGCCAAAGAAGTGGATTTTGTGTTTGATCAAGCATGTAAAGATGCCCATGATGAGCTTAAGAGGCGTGTCACATCTGCCCCTATAATCCAACCACCAAATTGGGATGAACCTTTCGAGATAATGTGTGATGCGAGTGACTATGCAGTAGGCGCTGTGCTTGGACAAAGAATAAGGAAGAATTTGCATGTTATTGCCTATGCTTCCCGCATGTTGGACGGAGCGCAGTGCAATTACCATACAACTGAAAAGGAACTTTTTGCAGTGGTGTTTGCTCTTGAAAAATTCAGGTCATATCTACTTGGTACAAAAGTCATTGTTTTTACTGACCATGCAGCTTTAAGGTATCTTTTGAAGAAAAAGGAGTCCAAACCAAGATTGATTAGGTGGATCTTGCTTTTGCAAGAATTTGATCTTGAGATCAAAGATAAAAAAGGTGCTGAAAACCATGTGGCTGATCACTTGAGCCGACTGAGGACCGAGGATATACAAACCGAAACAATAAGAGAGACATTCCCCGACGAGCAGTTGTATGTGTTACATTCCTCTACAAGACCATGGTATGCTGATTTGGTGAACTATTTAGTCACCAAAGAATTCCCTCCAGGTTTGTCTACATCCCAAAAGGACAAGTTACGAGCTGATGCTAAATATTATTTTTGGGATACTCCTTACTTGTGGAAATTTTGTGTGGATCAAGTAGTAAGGAGATGTGTACCACAGGATGAATTTCATTCCATTCTCACCTTTTGTCATTCTCATTCTTGTGGTGGGCATTTTGGAGCAAAAAGAACGGCCCATAAGGTACTTGACAGTGGTTTCTATTGGCCTTCTATTTTTAAAGATGCATATCACTTCTGCAAATCATGTGAGAAATGTCAAAGAACAGGTAATATCAATCATAAGAATCAGATGCCTTTAACGAATATTCTTGTAAGTGAAATTTTTGATGTTTGGGGTATTGATTTTATGGGTCCATTTCCTTCTTCTTTTGGCAATCTTTATATCCTTCTTGCTGTTGATTATGTGTCCAAGTGGATTGAGGCGAAAGCCACACGAACTAACGATGCTAAAATTGTTTTAGATTTTGTCAGGAATCACATATTTGACAGGTTTGGAATCCCTAAAGCTATCATTAGTGATCGTGGCACTCATTTTTGCAATCGTTCAATGGAAGCATTGTTACGCAAATATCATGTGACTCATTGGACTTCCACAGCATACCATCCTCAAACGAATGGCCAAGCTGAAATTTCAAATCGAGAAATCAAGTCCATTTTAGAGAAGACGGTGCAACCTAACCGGCGAGATTGGAGTCTACGACTTGGTGATGCACTTTGGGCTTATCGGACTGCTTACAAATCACCTATAGGAATGTCACCTTATAGGATGATTTACGGGAAAGCATGTCATCTACCGGTGGAGCTTGAACACAAAGCTTTTTGGGCCATTAAACAATGTAACATGGATTATGATGCAGTTGGGATTGCAAGAAAGTTGCAGTTACAAGAGTTGGAAGAGATTCGAAATGATGCTTATGAAAATGCAAGGATTTACCAAGAAAAGACTAAGCGTCTTCATGACCGAATGCTTACAAGAAAGGAGTTTCATGTTGGAGACAAAGTCCTTCTTTATCATTCGCGTTTGAAACTTTTTCCTGGAAAGTTACGCTCTCGTTGGATTGGACCATTTGTTGTTTCTAATGTTTTTCCTTATGGTGCAGTTGAAATTACAAGTTTAGAAACCAATAAAGTACTCAAGGTCAATGGGCATCGCTTGAAACCTTTCTATGAAGGTTGGACGGTAGAACTTACTGCTTCTGTGGAGTTAGCTAAACCAATCTATGAAGAATGAGCATGCAGCATGTCAAGCCAATGACATAAAACAAAAGCGCTTACTGGGAGGCAACCCAACACAAAAAAAAATCAGATTTGCTTTCTTTTTTCCCTTATCTTTTATTTTTCGCATTTTACTTTATTTTTGTCATTCTCCTATATTCCTTTTCTTTTATTTCAACATTGAGGACAATGTTGTGTTTTAAGTGTGGGGTATTAAGAGAACTTTGGTTTTCTTTGTTATTTAAAAAAAAAAATTATGTTTGATCTTTAGAACTCCCATTGATTTTTGAGAATATGAGTATTATGTATGAGAATTAGTTGAGATAGATGAAGATATAAATCAAATGAATGAGTGTGCATGTCAATTTTAAGATTTAATTGTTTTAAGGATTGACTTTGAGAATATGCCATGTTGACTTTATAGTGTTATACCAATGCAAGCTTTTGAGCCTTCAACATTATATTTTTTTGATTGTGCATTCTTTCAATGATATGTATCTCTAGAACTTGCTTCATATCTTGTTGAGATTACATTCGCATTACATATATACATGAAGATGATAAAGGCATTAGAAATTTTAACCACTTGAGCCAAAAAGCCAACCTAAAGCAAATTGTCCTTAGTAAACCCCTTTTGAGCTTGTTTATCTTTTCTTTGCTTTATCCATGTATAAGCCTTAACTTTATATATGTTTTCCTTTTCCCCTGGCCAAGGATTAGTAGAGCATATACTTGTGATATCTCATGGAATTATGGTTGGAAATAATGTGAAAAGAAAGAAGAAGTGATGCTTGATGAAAAGATGGGCAAAGTTGCCAAAGGTGAAAAACAAGAAAAAAAGAAAAGAAAAGAAAAGAAAAACAAAGTATTCCTTTATGTTCTTAAGGTTTTATGTTGAAAGAGCTTGAAATCAAAAGAAGGTAAGCATTGGTGCTTAAAGATGGAAAATTTATGTGTTTTGATGGAATATCTTGTTTGAAATATCATTTTTCAGAATGCTCTACTTTCTTTGGTTTGAACCTTTCCTTTTACTTTCTTTTTCCTCACCTTACCCCTAGCCCCATTACAACCGGAAAATAAGACCTTTTGATTCATGCATTGCTTGTAATATGTTAGTAATGGAGATAAGATTGAAGAGCAAGCTTATGGTAGATTATATTCATTGATTGAATTTGAGAGATTTAAACACATAAGCCCTAAACACGTGAGTGTTGGAGTGTATATCAATGAGAGGACCTATCACTTTGGCATGACATAGATTTCATTTAAATCCTGACAATTAATTGAGCTTTGAAGTTTGCATGTAAATGAATTCAAGAAAATTTATACTCTGTATCCTTCTTGATTGTATTCTTGTTTATAATGCATATATTCTTGGACATTGATGGGAGATTAAGAGATTGATCATAGTTATTTTCAATTTGATTTTATCTATCCTTTCTCGAGGACGAGCAAGAGCTAAGTGTGGGGGTATTTGATGTAACCATATTATTCGATAGTTTCACTCACATTTAACTAGTGTTTTGCCTATTTTTTTATGTATAAAATGCCTTGATATTCTTTGTTTTATGTTTTGAAGGCACCTTTAGATGAAAGATGCAAAAAGGAGTAAATTGGAGGTAATTGGCAGATTTGACCCTCAGTCGATGTTTTATGCAGAGCGTGAGCTCTAAAAATCGAAACGAAGTGATTCCAGTGGCATCAGAAAGCTAACATCCATACCTTTCTAGAAATATAAGACAAGAAAAATAAAAATACAAAGAGCATGGAAATCACATCCTACAAAGTCCAAACTCGCATTCTGCCAGTGTTGACCTTTGTCCATTCAAAATTCAATATCTGGAGCTGTAGATATCCAATTGATGCAAACTCAATTGTTTTGTATTTCTGACTCACATTCCTACAAACGCTCCAAATTGCAGCGAAAAAAGATGTCATATGAGGGAGATATGAGTTTTCAAAGATGACAACTGAATTCTGCCGGCAAACAAGTTTCGTGAAGAAACGAATCCAAATTACATCTCGAAGCATCAAAACCGACATCCAAGTTTTAATTTCAGCAATTTAGCTCCTCAAGTAAATCAATCCAGAAGGTCAAGGAAGGCAGCCACCAACCTCAAGCCACCAACCTCAAACCACCAACCACAAACCAGCCACCAGCCACCAGCTGCCTTCACACTACCACCATCTCTTGATGTTCACACTTGAACTTTGATTTTTCTTACTTACAATTTGTGTATAAATAGGCAGCTAAGTTCATGATATTAAGAGAGCCAAGAGAGAGGGAGAGGGAGTGCAGTAGAATCAAGGAAAGTGGGGTGGCAGCCATAAGAGAAGAAACACAAACTCTCCCCTCTACAAATCAGAAATCATGTATTCTTTCATCTTTAGGAGTAGTTTTTCAATAGATATGCAAGGCTAAGCTCGTTTTCTTGGTTGCAAGGACGTAAACACCTTCAGATTTCAAGAACTGTGAGATTTATTCTTCCATTTTTTTTCGGTTTGTATTATGAATGAGTATGTTTGTTTTCCTATGCATATTTCCTATGATTGTTTATCTTAATTGCTAGAGCGGACTCTAAGTTATTATTGTGAACAATCTATTGCTAAGTTTGATATCAAAACTGGAGTTGTGATATATAAACTTGTGAAGCAACTAAGCTTGGTAATTGTAGCGGAACTACGTTATTAAACTTAGGGAGAACATTCGATCAAAGCAACACAAGCTGACAACTTGGTTGTTAAGATTAATGAATTTATCTAGATCTTAAGGCTGCCATTGGATTAAATCATTAGTGCGGACACTGTGATTGTTTGTTGGTTAGGGTTAGTTATACGGCGGATCCGTTAATTAACCAATGTTAAGAAAAGATAAAAATTCAGAATATAAGCTGAAGTTTCGTTTCAAGGATCGGTTCTGATTTCTGTAGGTGGATGTGTGCTTGCAACCAAGGTTTGTTTTCTTGATATATTTCAGTTTCAATTGATTTTGTTTGCTAGTTTAATTTCTTCCATAGTTTAGATCATCACAAATCAAAACTCCCCAATTGCATAACATATAGCATAAAAATCTGAACTAAACCTTCCTCGTGGGATCGACCCCTTGCTTGTTCTATACTATCTTGTGTGTTTTAAGCTAGGGTAATTAATTTGTGCGACCGCGACATCGCAACAGTCATCAACGAAAAACTTTCAAAGGTGACGCGTGGATTCGTCAGCGCACCCAAACCTGTTGACTTAGAAACAGTTAATGAAAATTGAGCCAGTGTCCTCTCTGAAATCGTCAAAGAAACCGATTCCATAGGGGACGCGTGGATTTGTCAGCGCCAACATGCCCTGTTGACTAACAAATAATAAACAAAAACTGAGTCCCTGCCGACTCATAAATCATCACCTAAACACCTTCCAAAGGTGAGGCGTGGATTCAGAAGC
The DNA here is from genome assembly GCF_000002775.5 of Populus trichocarpa. Taxonomy (NCBI): domain Eukaryota; kingdom Viridiplantae; phylum Streptophyta; class Magnoliopsida; order Malpighiales; family Salicaceae; genus Populus; species Populus trichocarpa. Next base: position 8,077,199 of record NC_037296.2, read on the forward strand.
GCTCGCAGCCCTTGTTGACTCAGAAAAAGTCAACGAAAACTAAGTCGGTGCTGAATGGGAAGTCATCAACGAAACTCTTTGGCGTGGATTCATCAGCGCGCCCATCCCCTATTGAGTTAGAAACTATTAATGAAAACTGAGACACTGCCATCTCCAAAATCATCAATGAAACCAATTCCGAATGTGACGCATGGATTTGTCATCACCCACAGCCCCTTTTGACTCACAAATAGTCAACGAAAATTGAGTCGCTGCCTGATTAGTACTTAAAAGTGCATTCTCATTAAGGCTTTATATCATCGTATTGCACTAAAGTATCGTTAAATTCCTTAACTAAAGCATGTTTTATAATAACAAGTATGATAATATAATATATCCTTAATTTATGGTAAATGCTTATTTTAAATGCAGGTATATCTCACAATTCAAAGGATTGATTGATGTGATTAACTATTGAAAGTGAAGAGACAAAAAGAGAACTAGGCTAAGAGAAGAGATGCTGGTTCAATTCCAAACTAGAACACCATTCGGTTATTTGATCATAACTGGAGTTGTAGAACTCGGATTTAGGTCCACTTTATATGGATGGAAAGATAAGACATAGACCTAAAACTTTCATGAAGGGTACAAGACTCAATTCTGCCATTTTCAAGTTCAAATCTTAGCAACAACGGAGAAGTCGGAACCTGTCCTGCAGCTCAAACACTGTTCGGTTTTCAACTCATATCTTGAGTTCTAGAAGTCCAAATGAGCTCTGGTTTTTTTTGTTGGAAAGCTGAGACAATTGCCCACAGCTTTCATGGAACAAAGGGCTCAAATTCTGATGTTAGAAATGACGTTTTGGCCAGCCAACAATATCAAAAATCAGCCAACAATATCAAGAACCAGCAGCCAACAATGTCAAAAACCAGCCACCAAATCAATGGTAGCCTACCAATCAATAGTTCTGAATCTTAGCTTATAAAAGGAGGCATTTGCCATGTATTTAGTCATATTATTTTTTAGATCCAAATCATGTTCTTGTTTTCTCTCTTTATATCTTTGTAATGTTCAAGTTTTCTTTCATGTTATATTAATGTCTTGTTTATGCTTTTTCATTTCCTTTCATATACTTAGTTAACTTATATCATAATCATGTTCTTATCTTGTTTATTTATGTTTTTCTTCTTCATTATGTTTAGCTAAGTTAATTATGTCAAGGTGAAAAGGTTTTACTAATGGTGTTAGAATAATTATAATATAAACTCAACATGGACTTTAATGTTTATATCCAAGAAAAATTGTTATTAGCATCTCTTATCTTTTTATCTTACTAATTCTTAATACCTTGCTTGTTAAATGGTTAATCTAGATTTGTGTTGTATAACACTTGGTACATCGAATGCTTGATCCTTCATAGTTTTCGGCCGACATCGTTGTTATGATAGGAACTTGATTTGTTGTTAACATAAGCTAGCAACATGAATGCCTGATGATATTTATAAGTATGGTGTTACTTAGACAAGATAATTAATATGATCATGTTAATACTTTATAATGAGCCATTAATGATAAATCATCCAATTAGAACCTCCTTTGTGTGTGGTTTCTAGTTGAGTAATAAAAAGAGTTTATATTATATTTATTTGAAATACCATTAGTGAATCCTCTAACCTTGACATTTGTTTTTATCATTGTTTAATCCTTACATTAATCTTCCATCTCAAAGTTCTCATTAATTTCTTCCTCTTCTTCTTTTTATTATTATTATTACTACTATTACTACTACTACTACTACTACTACTACTACTACTATTAATATTATTACTATTACTATTATTATTATTATTATTATTATTATTATTATTATTATTATTTACATTCTTGTCATATGTTATGTACGTTAAGTATGCTCTGTGTTTGATCAAGGATCCTGACATTGTTGGTCTTGCCTTGTTCATTCGCATCAGAAATCTGTTTATATTATATAATATATCTCTTTGATCTTTTCATAAAATCAGTATATAGGCTGGAAACCTGTGACCCGATCTTTTAGATCATTCTCAGGTATAACAACGCCACGTACTAAGTATTATTATTATTATTATTATTATTATTACTATTATTATTATTATTGTTATTATTGTTGTTGTTGTTGTTGCATTTTTATTTATAATTTATACAATTAACCTCTCTGTGGTTCGACCCCGGTCTTGCCGGGTTATTTATTACTTCGACACTCCTGCACTTGGGAGAAGACATCAATCTTTTGATCGTGTCAAGTTTTTGGCGCTGTTGCCGGGGAGGTAAGTATTGTATCAATTTTATATTTCTTTTATTTTCTTTTGTCTTTACTTTTATTTGTTTTTCTAATTTTGTTCTTTTTCTTTTTCTTTTTCTTTTCTTTTCTTTTGCACTTGCATGAGAGTTTGGACACGTACATTAAGTGGTAGACTTTCTAGGAAATCCTCATTTTCTTTAGAAAACATGGCCGAAGAAGATAACCAGTCAATTCATAATGAGAATAATGAGAATAATCATGTGAGAACACTTAGAGATCACATGAATCCAACAAGAACAAGTGCACCATCATGTATTGTTTTTCCTCATGATGCTTCTCATTTTAATTTTAAGCCAGGTATTATTCAACTTTTACCCACTTTTCATGGCTTAGAATTAGAAAATTCATATTTGCATTTAAGAGAATTTGAAGAAGTTTGTAACACCTATAATGACTTAAATTGTAGCATGAACACCATCAGATTAAAGCTTTTTCCTTTTTCATTAAAAGATAAAGCTAAAACATGGCTACAAAATATTAGGTCAGGATCCATTCGTGCTTGGGATGAAATGCAACAACAATTTTTAAAGAAGTTTTTTCCGTCTCACAGAACAAACTCTTTCAAAAGACAAATCACCACTTTCACTCAAAAACCAGGAGAAACATTTTACAAGTGTTGGGATAGATATAAAGACTTGCTTAATACCTGTCCTCATCATGGTTTTGAAACATGGAGATTGGTCTCACAATTTTATGAAGGGTTAACACCTAAAGATAGGCAAATGGTGGAATTGATGTGCAATGGAACTTTTGAAGATAAAGACCCTGATGAAGCAATGGAGTACCTAGACTTGCTAGCTGAAAATGCTCAAAATTGGGACACCACAGGTACGTGTGAGGCACCAGGTAAAACTCAACCTCATACATCTAATGGAGGCATGTACAACCTTAGGGAAGATCATGACCTCCAAGCCAAATTTGCATCTTTAGCCAGAAAAGTTGAGGCACTAGAATTAAAAAAGAGTGGTCAAATAAAATCTGTTCAAGAAATTGTGTGTCAAATTTGTGAAACTAATGAACACTCAACCAATGATTGTCCAACTTTGCCTTCTTTTAAGGAATGTCTCCATGAACAAGCCAATGCTTTAAATAGTTTCCAAAGGCCAAGTCATAACCCATACTCGCAAACGTACAACCCTAGTTGGAGAAATCACCCAAATTTCAGTTGGAAGAGTGGTAACAATAATGCACAAACTTCACAGCCACCATTTCAAGCACAACATAATTTTCAAAATTCTCATGGATATGCACCTCCTTATATTCCCCCTCCTAGAAGAAATCTTGAGGAAACACTGCATGCATTCATTGAAAAGCAAGAGACAATCAACACTCAAAATGCTCAAACCATGGCAGATCTAAAAGATACTCTTGCAAAGTTCACATCTGCTCTTAGTTTTCAGGAGAAAGGTAAGTTTCCATCTCAACCCCAGCAAAATCCCAAAGGGCAATACAATTCAAGTGCAAGTGGTTCCGGAAGCCAACATATGGATCAAGTCAAATCAGTCACAACTCTCTGCAGTGGTAAGGTTATTGAAAAACCCGTTCTTGAACCTTGTGCGAAAGAAGATGAGTTAGTCTCTGAGGGTAAGGAAAGGGTTGAACCTGAACACTGCAATGAGAAGACTGATTCCCCACCAGCACTTCCATTTCCTCATGCCATGACCAAATAAAGGAAAGTCAATCACAATTCTGAAATCTTTGAAACTTTCAAACAGGTAAGGATCAATATACCTTTGTTAGATGCTATTAAACAGGTACCGTCTTATGCTAAATTTTTGAAAGATCTGTGCACTGTGAAGAGAAAACTGAATGTGAAAAAGAAAGCCTTTTTAGCCGAACAAGTAAGTGCCATTCTTCAGAATGATAATGCTTTGAAATATAAAGACCCTGGTTGTCCTACAATTTCTTGCTTTATTGGAGAACATAAAATTGATAGAGCTTTACTTGATCTTGGAGCTAGTGTGAATTTACTTCCATATTCGGTTTTTCAAAGTCTCAATCTAGGTGAGTTAAAACCTACTTCTGTAACTCTTTTACTTGCTGATAGATCTGTAAAAGTGCCTAGAGGAATAGTTGAAGATGTGTTAGTACAAGTTGATAAATTCATCTTTCCTATTGATTTTATTGTCTTGGATACACAACCTGTTGAAGCATGCAATTCAATTCCTGTTATTTTAGGACGTCCATTTCTTCCAACTTCTAATGCATTGATTAATTGTAGGAATGGAGTGATGAAGTTATCTTTTGGAAACATGACATTGGAGATGAATGTTTTTAACATTTGCAAGCAACCTGGAGATGATAATGATTTACAGGAAGTAGATTTTATTGAAAAATTAATTTGTGATCAATTTGAAAATACTTCCAGTGAAACTGAGTTTAATGAATCTGATGATTTGCAAATGGTTTATTTTCAGGAAGAATCAAAGGCAAATAGTTGGAGACCAAAAATTGAGGAATTGCCACCACAATCAATTGAGTCCATACATTCAAGTGTTCAACCACCAAAACCCGATTTGAAGCCATTACCATTTAATCTCAAATACTCATTTTTGGGAGAAAATGAAACTTTTCCGGTAATAATTTCTTCCAAACTTAATGTTCATCAAGAAGGTAAGTTATTACAAACTCTGAAAATGCACAAAAATGCATTAGGATGGACCATAGCTGACATAAAAGGAATTAGTCCTTTGATTTGCACACACAAGATTTATTTGGAGGAAAATGCTAAACCCTCTAGAGAAATGCAACGAAGGCTTAATCCTAATATGAAAGAAGTAGTGAGAAATGAAGTCATTAAGCTTCTAGTTAATGGAATCATTTATCCTATTTCTGACAGCAAATGGGTAAGTCCTACCCAAGTTGTACCTAAAAAGTCTGGAGTTACTGTGATAACAAATGAGAAAAAAGAGTTAATTCCAACTAGGACTATTACTGGTTGGCACATGTGCATTGACTATAGGAAACTTAATTCAATGACTAGAAAAGATCATTTTCCTTTACCTTTCATGGATCAAATTCTAGAAAGAGTTGCAGGTCATGAATTTTATTGTTTTCTAGATGGTTATTCGGGTTACAACCAAATTGAAATTGCATTTGAAGATCAAGAGAAAACTACTTTCACATGTCCATTTGGTACATTTGCATACCGAAGGATGCCTTTTGGATTATGTAATGCACCAGTCACATTCCAAAGATGCATGCTTAGCATATTCAGTGATATGGTTGAATGTTTTCTTGAGATTTTTATGAATGATTTTTCTGTTTTTGGTGATTCATTTGATGATTGTTTAACTAACTTGGAAAAGGTTTTGAACAGGTGTGAAGAGAAGAATCTTGTGCTAAATTGGGAAAAATGTCATTTTATGGTAACAAACGGCATTGTACTTGGTCACATTGTTTCATCAATAGGAATTGAGGTTGACAAATCTAAAATCGAGTTAATTGCTAACTTGCCAACACCAAAATCTGTTAAAAACGTTAGATCATTCTTAGGACATGCTGGTTTTTATAAATGGTTCATCAAAGATTTTAGTGTAATATCTAAGCCATTGTGTAACCTTCTAACTAAGGATAATGTTTTTGAATGGACTGAACATTGTGAAGAAGCCTTTGTTAAACTTAAAAACTTGCTTACTTCTGCTCCTGTCATTCAACCTCCTGATTGGTCATTACCTTTTGAAATAATGTGTGATGCTAGTGATTATGCCGTGGGTGCTGTTTTAGGACAAAGAAAAGATAAGAAACCCTATGTGATTTACTATGCAAGTAAAACTTTAAATAGTGCTCAAATGAATTACACTACCACTGAAAAGGAATTACTTGCAGTAGTATTTGTATGTGAAAAATTCAGATCTTATCTTGTTGGCTCACCTGTTATTATTTTTAGCGATCATGCAGCGTTGAAATATCTTCTTTCTAAGAAGGATTCTAAGGCTAGATTGGTGCGGTGGATTTTGTTACTTCAAGAATTCGATATCACAATCAACGATAAGAAAGGCACCGAAAATGTTGTCGCGGATCATTTGTCAAGATTGACAACTGATTCGAGATCTGACATCACACCAATCAATGACTACTTTCCTGATGAATCTTTACTTTCTGTCTCTACGATGCCTTGGTTTGCTAATATAGTTAATTTTCTTGTTTCAGGACATTTGTCAGCTCATTGGAGTACCCAAGACAAAAGAAAGTTCTTGAACGAAGTGAAGAACTTTTATTGGGATGACCCTTACTTGTTCAAATATTGTCCTGATCAAATATTTCGAAGATGCATTCCCGACAATGAGGTAAGTAGTGTCATTAAATTTTGTCATTCTGAGGCATGTGGGGGTCATTTCTCATCAAGAAAGACAACTGCAAAAATCTTACAATGTGGATTTTATTGGCCCACCATGTTCAAAGACACGCATGCATTCTGCAAAACTTGTGAAAATTGTCAAAAGCTAGGATCTATTTCAAGACGTCACATGATGCCTTTAAATACTATTCTTGTCATTGAAATCTTTGACTGTTGGGGTATAGATTTTATAGGTCCATTTCCTCCATCATTTGGTTTTGTGTACATATTAGTCGCAGTAGACTATGTTTCAAAATGGATAGAGGCAATTCCAAGTCGTAACAACGATCATAAAACAGTGATCAAGTTTTTGAAAGAAAATATTTTGAGTCGATTTGGAATCCCTCGGGTCATGATAAGTGATGGTGGAACACATTTCTGTAACAAGCCATTTGAGTCTTTAATGAAGAAATATGGAATCACACATAAAGTTGCCACCCCTTATCACCCTCGGACAAATGGACAAGTAGAACTTGCTAATAGGGAGATCAAACAAATCTTGGAAAAAACAGTGAACCCTAATCGGAAGGACTGGTCTTTAAGACTTAATGATACACTTTGGGCTTATCGCACTGCTTTTAAAACATCATTAGGTATGTCACCTTATAGGTTGGTTTATGGAAAACCTTGTCATTTGCCTGTGGAACTTGAACACAAAGCTTATTGGGCTATTAAAGCTTTCAATTCAAACCTGGATGATGCTAGCCATCTGCGTAAGTTGCAAATAAATGAGCTTGAGGAAATAAGAAATGATGCATATGAAAATTCAAAAATTCATAAAGCAAGAATCAAAGAGTTTCATGATAAGAGAATCTTGAGAAAAACATTTGATGTTGGTCAAAAAGTTTTGCTTTATAATTCTCGACTCCATTTATTTCCTGGAAAGCTAAGATCAAGATGGAGCGGTCCATTTATTGTGAAACATGTGTATCCTTATGGAGCCTTTGATATTGAGAATCCAAAGAATGGCAATGTTTTTAAGGTAAATGGACATCGTTTGAAAGCTTACTTTGATAATTTTCCTAGTGAAATTGAATCCATTGGTTTAAATGATCCTGTATATAAAGGTTGATTATATTGTTTTTCTCACATTGTTTTTGTGTTTCTTTTTGGTGTGACTCTTGTTTTGCTAGTCTTTCTCCAACCCCGGTCAAATGGCGGATAACGGTACTCCGTGACTCTTAAGTCGGTTCTTTCAGTTTCCCATGATAACTGATATCTGTGTATATATTTGTTCAATTTCTTGTTCCTTCTCTTTTCTTTGCATCTCTCCTCCACTTCTCTTTTGAAAAATGGACACCACTCTTGAAAAATTGAAAAAGTATTTTCCCGCTCTGCCTCAGAATGCGATTACAAAAATTTACCGTGCTAGGTGTGAAAGATTGAGGTTGTTAATGAACCATGGAATTCCTGAAGATATTCGTTGGCTGATTGAAGCAAAGGTCCGATTGTCAGGTGAGTCTTCCAATACTTTTATTTCATACATGCCTGGAACAGGTAAAAGCACTTTTGCAAAGAAACGTCGTGCAAAACGACTGAAAGTCTATCACCGATGTGCCAGATGGACTTGTAATGCAAAATGTCGTTCTTTAGGAATGGTATCTATAAACCGTGAAGATAAAATACAATTCATTAAGGATGGCCTGAGTAAGGAGTCTTTAGATAATCTTCTATTAACTCTTGAGACTGCATCCTAGTGGAGATGTGCATCGTGCAATTCATGATTTATGGCCTCATTTTCATAAAGAACATGATCGACTTAGTCTTGGGAATCTGACTAAAAAAGACCCTGTTTGTCAGTTTTTAAGAAAACTGGATGGGAAGCCTATCCCTGACCCATAGAGGGCGTTTAAGCCGTTCTTGGACGTAAAACCAAGGGAAGATGTGAGCCACAATCACAACTGCTTGTACATACACATGCTTTTTCAAAAAAAAAACAAAAAAAAACAAAAAAAAAAACAAAGAGAGAGAAAGAGAGAGTGAGACTCCAGCTAGCCTACATATAGGTGGTATGATTGCATTTTCAATTTCTCATCTATAAAATCTTCTCTTCCTTCCCATCATTTCTACTCTACCCATTCATTTAATAGATATAGAAGTGTGTAGAAATGGCCAGTTCCTCTGTTCCTAAAATAAAAAATATTTGTGTTTTTTGTGGATCCAATCCTGGGAAAGAAAAAGAGTTTTTAGAATCAGCAAATCATCTTGGTCGGGTACTAGCTGAGAGAAAGATTCATTTAGTGTATGGGGGAGGCAGCCTTGGGTTAATGGGGAGTGTTTCAATAGCTGCATTTTTAGGAGGCAGTCAAGTTTTGGGGGTCATCCCCAAAGCTTGAGCCGAAGGGGACATCATTGGAAAAACAGTCGGAGAGGAACTACAGGTCTCCACAATGTCTGAACGACTATCTGTAATGTTTAACCATGCTGACACCTTTATTGCTTTACCAGGTGGTTTGGGAACTTTAGAAGAGATATTTCATATTTCATCTTGGGCTCAGCTGAACATTCACCAGAAACCTATAGGTTTGCTAAATGTTAATGGTTTTTATAATACTTTACTGTCTTTTCTTGATCATGCTGTGGAACAACAATTTCTAACATTTTCAGCGCGACAAATCCTCATCTCTGCTGCTACTGCTGAACAATTGATTGATGAACTTCAATCTTTCATCCCTGTAGTTGATTCCTCTATGCGTCGACTTAATTGGTCAATCACGGAACGCCGTAAAAAGCTTAGATTGGATTTGAGCCTTAGTTTGTGAAATATTGTGTCTTTTGGTTTTATTAATGGTATAATATTTTTGTTTTGTTGTTTCTTATATTTGTTTAAGTGTGTTTCAGGTTTGTCAGTAGTCGCTGTTTCAGGTGATGTCTTCTATACTCTATCTTTCTACCTTAAAACATTGAGGACAATGTCTCGTTTTGGTTGGGGGGAGAGGGTAGTAGTTGATATTACAAAAAAATATATATATATTTAACTAACTGTGTTTTCTATTGTTACAACCATTTGCAAACCTGTTGTTACTAGGATGACAAAGTAAAGGAGGAACTTTAGTGACTCTTGAGACGCATCTTAGTAAACATTCTTAACAAGGTCTATTATAATACTTCTTGAAATATTCAGATTTACAAACTCTCGCATTGTTATCACTTAATTCTGCTCATATACTCATTTAACAAGTATTCTTAAACCTTCATTTTCACACACACACTTTAACATATGATTGTGGGTTGCATATTGGATTATTACATTATTTATGTTCTTTTGTTAAAGGTAACAACTAAGGGAAAGGGATAGTATATAATATGAAAAAAATAAATAAAAAAATAAATAAAAAGTAGATAAGTTTGGTTTTGTAGCTTCCTTGACTTAAGCAATTAAGCCCGAAGGGGTGTTTTAACACCTAGTACCCTAAAGTCAACTGACTTGGGAGCTATTGGCCCAGTGCTTATTACATGGGTTAAGGAGAAAAGCTTAAGGGAATCAAACATTGCACTATCTACGTGTCAGTATCTGCAACCCGAGTTACTAAGCTCGTAGGGGTGTCTCAACACCTGATGCCCTAAGACCAACTGGTTTGGGAGTCATTAGCTAAAAGCTCGTTACATGGGTTCAAGATACATTGTATTATAAATTCTTGCTTTCAAAAAAAAATAAAAATAAAAAAAAGAGATAATAATCCCAACCCAAGGAAGTTAACCTTAAACATTGGAACAAAATTTTGTTTTCTTCCATGAAAAGCTCCATAGCTATGTTTTGATTTACTGAGCACAAAAAGAAGGTTTATTAATATCTTGTTTAAGAAGTATGAAGCAGATATATAAATTTAATGAGAGTTTGTTTATTTGGATAGATTAATGGAAGTTAAATGATGAATACCTTGCTTTGTGGAACTTGCAAATTGTTTTTGTATTTTAATGCTTTGATTACTAGGGACTAGTAATAAGCTGGTTGGGGGGTGTGATTAGTACTTAAAAGTGCATTCTCATTAAGGCTTTATATCATCGTATTGCACTAAAGTATCGTTAAATTCCTTAACTAAAGCATGTTTTATAATAACAAGTATGATAATATAATATATCTTTAATTTATGGTAAATGCTTATTTTAAATGCAGGTATATCTCACAATTCAAAGGATTGATTGATGTGATTAACTATTGAAAGTGAAGAGACAAAAAGAGAACTAGGCTAAGAGAAGAGATGCTGGTTCAATTCCAAACTGGAACACCATTCGGTTATTTGATCATAACTGGAGTTGTAGAACTCGGATTTAGGTCCACTTTATATGGATGGAAAGATAAGACATAGACCTAAAACTTTCATGAAGGGTACAAGACTCAATTCTGCCATTTTCAAGTTCAAATCTTAGCAACAACGGAGAAGTCGGAACCTGTCCTGCAGCTCAAACACTGTTCGGTTTTCAACTCATATCTTGAGTTCTAGAAGTCCAAATGAGCTCTGGTTTTTTTTGTTGGAAAGCTGAGACAATTGCCCACAGCTTTCATGGAACAAAGGGCTCAAATTCTAATGTTAGAAATGACGTTTTGGCCAGCCAACAATATCAAAAATCAGCCAACAATATCAAGAACCAGCAGCCAACAATATCAAAAATCTGCCAACAATATCAAGAACCAGCAGCCAACAATGTCAAAAACCAGCCACCAAATCAATGGTAGCCTACCAATCAATAGTTCTGAATCTTAGCTTATAAAAGGAGGCATTTGCCATGTATTTAGTCATATTATTTTTTAGATCAAAATCATGTTCTTGTTTTCTCTCTTTATATCTTTGTAATGTTCAAGTTTTCTTTCATGTTATATTAATCTCTTGTTTATGCTTTTTCATTTCCTTTCATATACTTAGTTAACTTATATCATAATCATGTTCTTATCTTGTTTATTTATGTTTTTCTTCTTCATTATGTTTAGCTAAGTTAATTATGTCAAGGTGAAAAGGTTTTACTAATGGTGTTAGAATAAGTATAATATAAACTCAACATGGACTTTAATGTTTATATCCAAGAAAAATTGTTATTAGCATCTCTTATCTTTTTATCTTACTAATTCTTAATACCTTGCTTGTTAAATGGTTAATCTAGATTTGTGTTGTATAACACTTGGTACATCGAATGCTTGATCCTTCATAGTTTTCGGCCGCCATCGTTGTTATGATAGGAACTTGATTTGTTGTTAACATAAGCTAGCAACATGAATGCCTGATGATATTTATAAGTATGGTGTTACTTAGACAAGATAATTAATATGATCATGTTAATACTTTATAATGAGCCATCAATGATAAATCATCCGATTAGAACCTCCTTTGTGTGTGGTTTCTAGTTGAGTAATAAAAAGAGTTTATATTATATTTATTTGAAATACCATTAGTGAATCCTCTAACCTTGACATTTGTTTTTATCATTGTTTAATCCTTACATTAATCTTCCATCTCAAAGTTCTCATTAATTTATTCCTCTTCTTCTTTTTATTATTATTATTACTACTATTACTACTACTACTACTACTACTATTAATATTATTACTATTACTATTATTATTATTATTATTATTATTATTACTATTTACATTCTTGTTATATGTTATGTACGTTAAGTATGCTCTGTGTTTGATCAAGGATCCTGACATTGTTGGTCTTGCCTTGTTCATTCGCATCAGAAATCTGTTTATATTATATAATATATCTCTTTGATCTTTTCATAAAATCAGTATATAGGCTGGAAACCTGTGACTCCATCTTTTAGATCATTCTCAGGTATAACAACGCCACGTACTGAGTATTATTATTATTATTATTATTATTATTATTATTATTACTACTATTATTATTATTGTTATTATTGTTGTTGTTGTTGTTGCATTGTTATTTATAATTTATACAATTAACCTCTCTGTGGTTCTGACACGCCCAAAAGATTGATGTCTTCTCCCAAGTGCAGGAGTGTCGAAGAAATAAATAACCCGGCAAGACCGGGGTCGAACCACAGGGAGGTTAATTGTATAAATTATAGTTAACAGCAACACAATAACAACAACAATAATAGTAATAATAATAATAATAATAATAATGAAGAAGAAGAGGAAGAAGAAGTTGATGAGAACTTTGAGATGCAAGATTAACGTAAGGGTTAAACAATGATAACAACAAATGTCAAGGTTAGAGGATCCACTAATGGTATTTCAAATAAGTATAGTATAAACTCTTTTTATTCAATTGGAAACCACACACAAAGGAGGTTCCAATCAGATTATAAATTGTTAACATGATTACATTAGTTATCTTATTCGAATAATGCTAATACTTGTAAATGTTGTCAGGCATTCATGATTATAACTTATGTTAACAACAAATCAAGTTCCTTTCATAGCTCAGGTGTCGGTTATACCATACAGTATGGGCTATGAAAGTGGCAAGTATTTGTTGTACCAAGTGTTATACAACATAAATCTAGATTAACCATTTAACAAGCAAAGTATTAAAAGTGAACAAGATAACAAATATAAAGCATGTTAGTATCCAACATTAAGGTCCATGTTAAGTTTATATTATACTTATTCTTACACCATTAGTGTACCCTTTTCACCTTGACATAATTAACTTAGTTAAACATAATGAAAGAAAGAAACATAAAGAAACAAGGAAAGGAAATGAAAAGCATAAGCAAGAAATTAATATAATCAAAACTTAAGCATTACAATATAAAGAGAGCAAGAGCATGATCTTGATCTGAACACCAAGATGCCTAAATACATGGCAAATGCCTCCTTTTATAGGCCAAAATTCAGAACTATTGATTTGTTGACTAATTGATGAGTGAGTGGCCACATCTTGACTTGGTGACAATTCTTATCTTCTTGTCTGCCAAAAACGTCATTGATAACGTCATCATTTGAACAGACTTCAATCATGAAAGTTCTAGGGAATTGTCTCATCTTTCCAGGGTAAAAATTTGAGATCATTTGGACTTCTAGAACTCGAGATATGGGCTGAACACTGAACAGTGTTTGGGCTGCAGGACAGATTCGGACTTCTTCTTTGTTGCTACAATTTGGACTTGAAAACGGCCTTATTAAATCTTGGACTCCTCATGAAAGTTGTAGGCCTATGTCTTAGCTTTTCATCCATATAAGGAAGACCTAAATCCGAGATCTACAGCTCCAGATATGACCCAATTACCAAACAGTGTTCCAGTTTGGACTGCACCAACATCTCTTTTCTAAGTTTGGCCATCTTTCTGTCCTTTCAATTTCAGTACTTCAACTCATCAATCAATTCTTTCATTTATGTGATAGGCCTACATTTAAGATGAACATTTACCATAAATTAAAGGTATCTTATATTATTAGATATGTTAGTATAAAACATGCTTTAGTTAAGGAGTTATTGATACTTCAAGTGCAAAATGACGATATAAAACCTTGATAAAAATGCACTTTTAAGTACTAATCACACCCCCCAACCAGCTTATTACTAGTCCCTAGTAATTAAAGCGTTAAAATAGAAAAACAATTTGCAACTTTCACAAAGCAAGGCATTCATCATTCAACTTCTATTAATCTATCCAGATAAACAAACTCTCATTAAATTTATATATCTGCTCAATACCTCTTAAACAAAATATTATTAAACCTTCCTTTTTATGTGCTCAATGTATAAAACATAGATGATGGGGCTTTTATTGGAAGAAAACAATATTATGTTCTAATGTTTAAGGTTAACTTCCTTGGGTTGGGATTATTATATTCTTTTTTTTTTTTTTGTCTTTTTTTTTCCAATATATATATACATATACTTAAAACACAATGCATCTTTAACCCATGTAACGAGCTTTCGGCTAATGACTCCCAGACCAGTTGGTCTTAGGGCATTAGGTGTTGAGACACCCCTACGAGCTTAGTAACTCGGGTTGCAGATACTGATACGTAGATAGTGCAATGTTTAATTCCCTTAAGCTTTTCTCCCTAACCCATGTAACAAGCTTTGGGCCAATAGCTCCCAAGTCAGTTGACTTTAGGGTATTAGGTGTTAAAACACCCCTTCGGGCTTAATTGCTTAATTTAGGGAGGCTACGAAACCAAACTTATCTACGTTTTTATTATCATCATTTTTTTTATTTCTTTTTTTTCTTCTTTTTTTTTTCTTCTTTTTTTTTTTTTTTGAAAATTATATACTATCCCTATCCCTTAGTTGTTACCTTTAACAAAAGAACATAAATAATGTGATAATCCAATATGCAACCCACAATCATATGTTACAGTGTGTGTGTGAAAATGAAGGTTTAAGAATACTTGTTAAATGAGTATATGAGCAGAATCAAGTGATAATAATGCGAGAGTTTGTAAACCTGAATATTTCAAGAAGTATTCTAATAGGCCTTGTTATGAATATTGCAAATAACCATTAGAAAATGTTTACTAAGATGCGTCTCAAGAGTCACTAAAATTCCCCCTTACTCTGCCATCCTAGTAATAACAGTTTTGTCAAACGGCTTTAATAATAGCAAAAACAGTTAGTTGGTTAGTTTTTTTTTTTTTTTTAAATACTACTACCCTCTCCCCCCAACCAAAATGAGACATTGTCCTCAATGTCCTAAGGTAGAAAGATGGAGTATAGAAGACATCACCTGAAACAACGAACACTGACAAACCTGAAACACACTTAAACAAATATAAGAAATAACAACACAAAATAATATGCTATTAATAAAACCAAAAGACACAAGGATTCACAAACGAAGGCTCAAATCCAATCTAAGCTTTTTACGGCTTTCTGTAGTTGACCAATTTATGCGACTCATGGAAGGATCAATTATAGGGGTGAAAGATTGTAGTTTGTCGATCAATTGTTCAGCAGTAGCAGCAGAGATTATGATTTGTCGTGCCGAAGATGTTAGAAATTCCTGTTCCACAGCTTGATCAAGAAAAGACAACAAATTATCATAAAAACTATTAACATTGAGCAAACCTATAGGTTTATGGTGAATGTGAAGTTGGGCCCAAGAGGAAATATGAAAGATCTCTTCCAATGTGCCCAAACCACCTGGTAAGGCAATGAAGGCATCAGCATGGTTAAACATTGTATTCATTCGATCAAAAATTGTGGAGACCTGTAGTTCCTCTCCAATTGTTCTTCCAATGATGTCCCCTTTTGTTAAAGCTTCGGGGACGACCCCCAAAACTTGACTACCTCCTAAAAATGCAACTATTGCCACACCCCCCATTAACCCAAGGCTGCCTCCCCCATACACTAAATGAATCTTTTTCTCAGCTAGTACCTGACCAAGATGATTTGCTGCTTCCAAAAAAAGCTATTTCCTTCCCAGGACTGGATCCACCGAAAACACAAATATTTTTTATGTGATAACTTGAGGGACTTGCCATTTCTACACACTTCTATATCTGTCTAATGTAAGGGTTGAGTAGAAATGAGGGGAAGGAAGAGAAGATTTTATAGATGAGGATTTGAAAATGCAATCATATCACCTAGATATAGGCCAGCTGGAGTCTCACACTCTCTCTCTCTCTTTATGTATTTATTTATTTATTTATTTTAAAAAGCATGTGTATGTACAGGTAGTTGTGATTGTGGCTCACATCTTCCCTTGGTTTTACGTCCAAGAACGGCTTAAACGCCCTCTATGGGTCGGGGATAGGCTTCCCATCCAGTTTTCTTAAAAACTGGCAAACAGGGTCTTTTTTAGTCAGATTCCCAAGACTAAGTCGATCATGTTCTTTATGGAATTATGGCCATAAATCATGAATAGCACGATGCACATCTCCACTAGGATGCGTCTCAAGGGTTAATAGAAGATTATCTAAAGACCCCTTACTCAGGCCATCCTTAATGAATTGTATTTTATCTTCACGATTTATAGATACCATTCCTAAAGAACGACATGTTGCATTACAAGTCCATCTGGCACATCGGTGACAGACTTTCAGTCGTTTTGCACGACGTTTCTTTGCAAAAGTGCTTTTACCTGTTCCAGGCATGTGTGAGATGAAAGAATTGGAGGACTCACCTGATAATCGGACCTTTGCTTCAATCAACCAGCGGATATCTTCAGGAATTCCATGATTCATTAACAACCTCAATCTTGCACACCTAGCACGGTAAATTTTTGTAATCGCATTCTGAGGCAGAGCGGGAAAGTACTTTTTCAATTTTTCAAGAGTGGTGTCCATTTTCAATGAGAATTGGAGAAGAGAGTCAAAGAAGAGAGAAAGAGCCAAGAATTGCACAATATATACAAATATCAGTTATTATGGGAAACTGAAAGAACCGACTGAAGTCACGGAGTACCGTTATCCGCCATTTGACCGAGATGAGAGAGACTAACAAAACAAAATTCACACCAAAAAGAAACACAAAACAATGTGAGAAAAACAAAATAATCAACCTTTATCTACAGGGTCATTCAAACCAATGGATTCATTTTCACTAGGAAAATTATCACAGTAAGCTTTCAAACGATGTCCATTTACCTTAGAAACATTGTCATTCTTTGGATTCTCAATATCAAAGGCCCCATAAGGATACACATGTTTCTCAATAAATGGACCGCTCCATCTTGATCTTAGCTTTCCAGGACATAAATGGAGTCGAGAATTATAAAGCAAAACTTTTTGACCAGTATCAACTTTTTGACAATTTTCACAAGTTTTGCAGAATGCATGTGTGTCCTTGAACATGGTGGGCCAATAAAATCCATTTTGTAAAATTTTCGCAGCTGTCTTTTTTGACGAGAAATGACTCCCACATGCTTCAGAATGACAAAGTTTAATGACATTACTTACCTCATTGTCAGGAATGCATCTTCGAAATATTTGATCAGGACAATATTCGAATAAGTAAGGGTAATCCCAATAAAATTTCTTCACTTCATTCAAAAACTTACCTTTGTCTTCGGTACTCCAATGAGTTGGCAAATCTCCTGTAGCAAGAAAATTGATATTTTTAGCAAACCAAGGCATTGAACTAAGAGAAAGTAAGGATTCATCAGGAAAGTAATCATCGATTGGTGTGATGTCGGATGTCGAATCTGTTGTCACTTTTGACAAAAGATCTGCATCAACATTTTCGGTGTCTTTTTCATCCGTGATTTCTTCCTGAGAATAAATCATTTGCAAATCTTCAGATTCATCCAATTCAATTTTACTCAAAGTAGATTCAAGTTGATCATAAACTAATTCTTCAATAGAATCTACTTCTTGTAAATCATTATCATCTCCAGGTTGCTTACAAATGTTGAAAATATTCATCTCCAATGTCATGTTTCCAAAAGATAGCTTCATCAGTCCATTCCTACAATTAATCAACGCATTAGAAGTTGCAAGAAACGGACGTCCTAAAATAACAGGAAATGAATTACATGCTTCAACAGGTTGTGTGTCCAAGACAATAAAATCCACAGGGTAAATGAATTTATCGACTTGTACTAACACATCTTCAATTATTCCTCTAGGCACTTTTACAGATCTATCGGCAAGTAAAAGAGTTACAGAAGTTGGTTTTAACTCACCTAGATTGAGACTTTGAAAAACCGAATATGGAAGTAAATTCACACTAGCTCCAAGATCAAGTAAGGCTCTTTCAATTTTATGTTCTCCAATAAAGCATGAAATTGTAGGACAACCAGGGTCTTTATATTTCAAAGCATTATTGTTCTGAAGAATAGCACTTACTTGTTCGGCTAAAAAGGCTTTCTTTTTCACATTCAATTTTCTCTTCACAGTGCACAGATCTTTCAAAAATTTAGCATAAAAAGGAATCTGTTTAATAGCATCCAACAAAGGTATATTGATCCTTACCTGTTTGAAAGTTTCAAAGATTTCAGAGTTGTGATTAACTTTCCTTTGTTTGGTCATGGCATGAGGAAATGGAAGTGCTGGCGAAGAATCAGTCTTTTCTTTACAATGTTCAGATTCAACCCCTTCCTTACCCTTAGAGATTGACTCATCATCATTCTCACAAGGTTCAAGAATGGGTTTTTCAATAACCTTACCACTGCGAAGAGTGATGACTGATTTGGCTTGATCCATGTGTTGGCTTCCCGAACTACTTGCATTCGCATTGTATTGCCCCTTGGGATTTTGTTGTGGTTGAGATGGAAACTTACCTTTCTCTTGGAAACTGAGAGCAGATGTCAATTTTGCAAGAGTATCTTTAAAATCTGTCATGCTTTGAGCAAGTTGAGTGTTAATTGCCTCTTGCTTTTCCATAAATGCATGCAATGTTTCCTCAAGATTTCTTCTAAGAGGGGGAGCATAAGGAGGTGCATATCCATGAGATTTTTGGAAATTATGGTGTGCTTGAAACTGTGGCTGTGAAGTTTGTGCATTATTATTATCACTCTTCCAATTGAAATTTGGGTGATTTCTCCAACCAGGGTTGTATGTTTGCGAGTATGGGTTAT
Source organism: Populus trichocarpa (assembly GCF_000002775.5). NCBI lineage: Eukaryota > Viridiplantae > Streptophyta > Magnoliopsida > Malpighiales > Salicaceae > Populus > Populus trichocarpa. Next base: position 8,096,293 of record NC_037296.2, read on the forward strand.
GATTGGGCCTTTGGAAACTGTTTAGAGCATGGGCTTGTTCATGGAGACATTCCTTAAAAGAGGGCAAAGTTGGACAGTCATTGGTTGAATGTTCATTGGTTTCACAGATTTGACACGCAATGTCTTGAACAGATTTTAATTGACCACTCTTTTTCAATTCTAGTGCTTCGACTTTTTTAGCTAAAGATGCAAACTTGGCTTGGAGGTCATGATCTTCCCTAAGGTTGTACATACCTCCACTAGATGTATGAGGTTGGGTTTTACTTGGTGCCTCATAAGTTCCTGTAGTGTCCCAATTTTGCGCATTTTCAGCTAGCAAGTCTAGGTATTCCATCGCTTCATTAGGGTCTTTATCCTCAAAGGTTCCATTGCACATTAATTCAACCATTTGCCTATCTCTAGGAGTTAACCCTTCATAAAAATGTGAAACCAATCTCCATGTTTCAAAACCATGATGGGGGCAAGTATTAAGCAAGTCTCGATATCTATCCCAACATTGGTAAAATGTTTCTCCTGGTTTTTGAGTAAAAGTGATGATTTGTTTTTTGAAAGAGTTTGTTCTATGGGATGGAAAAAACTTCTTTAAAAATTGTTGTTGCATATCATCCCAAGCACGAATGGATCCAGGTCTCAAATTTTGTAGCCATGTTTTAGCTTTATCTTTTAATGAAAAAGGAAAAAGCTTTAACCTAATGGTGTTCATGCTACAATTTGAGTCATTATAGGTGTTACAGACCTCCTCAAAATCCCTTAAATGCAAGTATGGATTTTCTAAATCTAAGCCATGAAAAGATGGTAAAAGTTGAATAATGCCTGGCTTAAAATTAAAATGAGATGCATCAGGTGGAAAAACTATGCATGAGGGTGCACTTGTTCTTGTGGGATTCATGTGGTCTCTAAGTGTTCTAACCCGAATATTCTCATTATTCTCATTATGAAGTGATTGGTTATCTTCTTCAGCCATATTTTCTGAAAATGATGAGGATACCCTACAAAGTCTACCACTTAATGGACGTGACCACACTCTCATGCACGTGTAGGAAGAGAATAAAAGGAAGGAGAAAACAAAAGAAAAGGAAACAACACAAAAGAAACAAAGTTAAATACAAGAAAAGTAAAAAGAGAAAATGAAATAAATACTATAATTTGTACAAGAATTTACCTCCCCGGCAACGGCGCCAAAAACTTGACACGACCAAAAGATTGATGTCTTCTCCCAAGTGCAGGAGTGTCGAAGTAATAAATAACCCGGCAAGACCGGGGTCGAACCACAGGGAGGTTAATTGTATAAATTATAGTTAACAGCAACACAATAACAACAACAATAATAGTAATAATAATAATAATAATAATAATGAAGAAGAAGAGGAAGAAGAAGTTGATGAGAACTTTGAGATGCAAGATTAACGTAAGGGTTAAACAATGATAACAACAAACGTCAAGGTTAGAGGATCCACTAATGGTATTTCAAATAAGTATAGTATAAACTCTTTTTATTCAATTGGAAACCACACACAAAGGAGGTTCCAATCAGATTATAAATTGTTAACATGATTACATTAGTTATCTTATTCGAATAATGCTAATACTTGTAAATGTTGTCAGGCATTCATGATTATAACTTATGTTAACAACAAATCAAGTTCCTTTCATAGCTCAGGTGTCGGTTATACCATACAGTATGGGCTATGAAAGTGGCAAGTATTTGTTGTACCAAGTGTTATACAACATAAATCTAGATTAACCATTTAACAAGCAAAGTATTAAAAGTGAACAAGATAACAAATATAAAGCATGTTAGTATCCAACATTAAGGTCCATGTTAAGTTTATATTATACTTATTCTTACACCATTAGTGTACCCTTTTCACCTTGACATAATTAACTTAGTTAAACATAATGAAAGAAAGAAACATAAAGAAACAAGGAAAGGAAATGAAAAGCATAAGCAAGAAATTAATATAATCAAAACTTAAGCATTACAATATAAAGAGAGCAAGAGCATGATCTTGATCTGAACACCAAGATGCCTAAATACATGGCAAATGCCTCCTTTTATAGGCCAAAATTCGGAACTATTGATTTGTTGACTAATTGATGAGTGAGTGGCCACATCTTGACTTGGTGACAATTCTTATCTTCTTGTCTGCCAAAAACGTCATTGATAACGTCATCATTTGAACAGACTTCAATCATGAAAGTTCTAGGGAATTGTCTCATCTTTCCAGGGTAAAAATTTGAGATCATTTGGACTCCTAGAACTCGAGATATGGGCTAAACACTGAAACACCTCCAAACATGACGCGTGGATTCAGAAGCGCTCCCAGCCCCTGTTGACTCAGAAAAGGTCAACGAAAACTCAGTGGTTGCCGGCTAAGAAATCATCACCGCAACACCTTCAAAGGTGACGCATGGATTCGAAAGCTTTCGCAGCCCCTGTTGACTCAGATAAGGTCAACAAAAATGGAGTTGCTGCCGACTCAGAAATCATCACCAAAACAACTTCCAAAGGTGAGGCGTGGATTCGTCAGCACTCCCAGCCGTTGATGACTTAAAAACTGTTAATGAAAACTGAGTCACTGTCATCTTCGAAATCGTCAATGAAACCGATTCCAAAGGTGACGCTTGGATTCGTTAGTGCCCACAGCCCCTCTTGACTGAGAAATAGTCAACAAAAACTGAGTCGCTGCCGACTTAGAAATCATCACCGAAACACCTTCCAAAGGTGACGCATGGATTCGTCAGCGCTCCCAGCCGGTGATGACTTAGAAACTGTTAATGAAAACTGAGTCCCTGTCGTCTTCGAAATCGTCAACGAAACTGATTCCAAAGGTGACGCTTGGATTCGTCAGCGCCCACAACCCCCATTGACTGAGAAATATTCAACGAAAATGGAGTCGCTGCCGACTCAGAAATAGTCACTGAAACACCTTTCAAAGGTGACGCGTGGATTCGGAAGCACTCGCAACCCCTGTTGACTCAGAAAAGGTCAACGACAACGGGGTCGGTGCCGACTCACAAATGGTCAACGAAACACCTTCCACCGGTGACGCTGGATTCGTGAGAGCACACCGCCTAATTTGATTCAAAAATAGTCAACAAAAATTGAGCCGCTGTCGAATCAGAAATCATCATCGAAACCGATTCCACAGGTCACGCGTGGATTCGTCAGCGCTTGCATCCTCTGTCGACTCAAAAAAAGTCAATGAAAATGGAGTCGTTGTCGACTGGAAATCGTCAACGAAACAAATTCCAAAGGTGACGCTTGGATTCATCAGTGCTCCCAGCCCCTCTTGACTGAGAAATAGTCAACGAAAACTGAGTAGCTGCCGACTTAGAAATCATCACCGAAACACCTTCCAAAGGTGACGCGTGGATTCGGAAGCACTCACAACCCCTGTTGACTCAGAAATGGTCAATGAAAACGGGGTCGGAGCCGACTCAGAAATGGTCAACGAAACACCTTCCACAGGTGACGCCTGGATTCGTGAGAGCACACAGCCCCTTTTGATTCAGAAATAGTCCACACAAACTGAGCCACTGTCGACTCAGAAATCATCATCGAAACGGCTTCCACAGGTCACGCGTGGATTCGTCAGCGCTTGCATCCTCTGTTGACTCAGAAAAAGTCAACAAAACGGAGTCGGTGTCGACTAGGAAATCGTCAACGAAACAAATTCCAAAGGTGACGCTTGGATTCATCAGCGCTCCCAGCCCCTCTTGACTCAGAAAAGGTCGATGAAAACTGAGTCAGTGCCGACTCAAAAATCATCACCGCGACAGCTTCCAAAGGTGACGCGTGGATTCAGAAGCGCTCGCAGGCCCTGTTGACTCAGATAACGTCAACGAAAACGGGGTCGGTGCCGACTCAGAAATGGTCAACGAAACACCTTCCACAGGTGACGCCTGGATTCGTGAGAGCACACATCCCCTTTTGATTCAGAAATAGTCAACACAAACTAAGCCGCTGTCGACTCCGAAATCATCATCGAAACCGCTTCCACAGGTCACGCGTGGATTCGTCAGCGCTCTCAGCTGCTGATGAAAACTGAGTCACTGTCGTCTTCAAAATTGTCAGCGAAACCGATTCCAAAGGTGACGCTTGGATTCGTCAGCGCCCATGGCCCCTCTTGACTGAGAAATAGTCAACGAAAACAGAGTCGCTGCCGACTCAGAATTCATCACTGAAAGACCTTCCACAGGTCACGCGTGGATTCATCAGCACTCGCAACCCCTGTTGTCTCAGAAAAAGTCAATGAAAATAGAGTCGGTGCCGACTCACAAATGGTCACCGAAACACCATCCACTTGTGACGCCTGGATTCGTGAGAGCACACAACCCCTATTGATATAGAAACAGTAAATGAAAACTAAGCCACTGCTGACTCAGAAATCAGCACCGAAACCACTTCCACAGGTGACGCGTGTATTCGTCAGTGCCCACTGCCCCTATTGTCTCAGAAATAGTCAACAACAACTGAGTCGCTGCCGACTCAGAAATGCTCACCGAAACACCTTACAAAGGTGAAACGTGCATTCAGAAGCGCTCGCAGCCCCTGTTGACTCAGGAAAAGTCAATGAAAACTGAGTCAGTGCCGACTAGGAAATCATCAACGAAACATCTTCCAAAGGTGATGCGTGGATTTGTCAGCGCCCATAGTCCTACTTGACTCAGAAATAGTCAACAAAAATGGAGTCGCTGCCGACTTAGAAATCATCACCGAAACACCTTCCAAAGGTGACGCGCGTGGATTCAAAACTTCTCCCAACCCTCGTTGACTAAGAAAAAGTTAACGAAAACCGAGTAGGTGCCGACTTAAAAAATCATCAACGAAACACCTTCCACAGGTGACGCCTGGATTCGTGAGAGCACACATCCCCTTTTCAGTCAGAAATAGTCACCAAAAACTAAGTCGATGCCGAATCAAAAATCATCACCGAAACCGCTGCCACAGGTGACGCGTGGATTCATCAGCGCTCACAGCCCATGTTGACTTAGAAAAAGTCTACAAAAACTAAGTAGTGCCGACTCAGAAATCCTCATTGAAACACCTTACAAAGGTGAAGTGTGCATTCGGAAGCACTCGCAGCCCCTGTTGACTCAGAAAAAGTCAAAGAAAACTGAGTCGGTGCCGACTGGGAAATCATCAACGAAACATCTTACAAAGGTGATGCGTGGATTTGTCAGCGCCCCCAACCCCGGTGACTTAGAAACAGTCAATGAAAACTGAGCCACTGTCAAATCCGAAATCGTCAACGAAACTGATTCCAAAGGTGACGTGTGGATTCATCAGCGCCCACAACCCCTATTGACTAAGAAAAAGTCAACAAAAATTGAGTCGCTGCCGACTTAGAAATCATCACCGAAACACCGTCCAAAGGTGACGTGTGGATTTGGAAGCGCTCGCAACCCCTGTTGACTCAGAAAAAGTCAATGAAACAACTTCAAAAGGTGACGCTTGGATTCCGCAGTGCGCCCACCCTCTGTTGACTTAGAAATAGTGAATGAAAACTAAGCCCCTGCCGACTCCGAAATCATCACCGAAACTGATTCCAAAGGTGACGCGTGGATTTGTCAGCGTCCATAGCCCTTGTTGACTTAGAAATAGTCAGTGATTAGTACTTAAAAATGCATTTTTATCAAGGTTTTATATCATCATTTTGCACTTGAAGTATCAATAACTCCTTAACTAAAGCATGTTTTATAATAACATATCTAATAATATAAGATACCTTTAATTTATGGTAAATGTTCATCTTAAATGCAGGCCTATCACATAAATGAAAGAATTGATTGATGAGTTGAAGTACTGAAATTGAAAGGACAAAGAGATGGCCAAACTTAGAAAAGAGATGATTGGTGCAGTCCAAACTGGAACACTGTTTGGTAATCGGGTCATATCTGGAGCTGTAGATCTCAGATTTAGGTCTGCCTTATATGGATGGAAAGCTAAGACATGGGCCTACAACTTTCATGGGAGTCCAAGATTTAACAAGGCCGTTTTCAAGTCCAAATTGTAGCAACAACGAAGAAGTCTGAATCTGTCCTGCAGCCCAGACACTGTTCACTGTTCAACCCATATCTCGAGTTCTAGAACTCCAAATGATCTCAAATGTTTACCCTAGAAAGATGAGACAATTTCCTAGAACTTTCATGATTTAAGTCTGTTCAAATTATAACGTTATCAATGACGTTTTTGGCAGACAAGAAGATAAGAATTGTCACCAAGTCAAGATGTGGCCACCCATTCATCAATTAGTCAACAAATCAATAGTTCCGAATTTTGGCCTATAAAAGGAGGCATTTGCCATGTATTTAGGCATCTTGGTGTTCAGATCAAGATCATGCTCTTGCTCTATCTTTTGTAATACTTAAGTTTTGTTTATATTAATCTCTTGTTTATGCCTTTCATTTCCTTTTGTTTACTTAGTTAACTTCTTTCTCATTTATGTTCTTATCTTGTTTATTTATGTTTCTTTCTTTCATTATGTTTAGCTAAGTTAATTATGTCAAGGTGAAAAGGGTACACTAATGGTGTAAGAATAAATATAATATAAACTTAACATTAATGGTGTAAGAATAAATATAATATAAACTTAACATGGACCTTAATGTTGGATACTAACATGCTTTATATTTGTAATAACACTTGGTACAACAAATACTTGGCACTTTCGTAGCCCATACTGTATGGTATAACCGACACCTGAGCTATGAAAGGAACTTGATTTGTTGTTAACATAAGTTATAATCATGAATGCCTGACAACATTTACAAGTATTAGCATTATTCGAATAAGATAACTAATATAATCATGTTAACAATTTATAATCTGATTGGAACCTCCTTTGTGTGTGGTTTCCAATTGAATAATAAGAGTTTATACTATACTTGTTTGAAATACCATTAGTGGATCCTCTAACCTTGATATTTGTTGTTATCATTGTTTAATCCTTATGTTAATCTTCCATCTCAAAGTTCTCATCAACTTCTTCTTCTTCTTCATCTTTATTATTATCATTATTAATAGTATTATTGGTATTATTATTATTACTTCTACTACTACTAGTATTATTATTATTATTATTATTATTATTATTATTATTGTTGTTGTTATTGTTATTGGTATTGTTATTGTTGATACTATTGCTGTTGTATTATTTTTTTTATAATTTATACAGTTAACCTCCTTGTGGTTTGACCCCGGTCTTGCCGGGTTATTTATTACTTCGACACTCCTGCACTTGGGAGAAGACATCAATCTTTTAGTCGTGTCAGTCAGCGAAAACTGAGTCGCTGCAGACTCAGAATTCGTGGCCAACACAACTTTTAAAGGTCAATGAAAACTGAGTAGGTGCTGACTCCGAAATCATCAACGAAACACCTTCCACAGGTGACGCCTAGATTCGTGAGAGCACACGACCCCTTTTGATACAGAAATAGTCAACAAAAATTGAGCAGCTGCCGACTTTGAAATCATCAATGAAACCGCTTCCACAGGTGACGCGTGGATTCATCAGCGCTTACAACATTTGTTTACTCAGAAAAATTCAACTAAAACGGAGTCGGTGCCGACTAGGAAATCGTCAACGAAACATCTTCCAAAGGTGACGCGCGGATTTGTCAACGCGCCCAGGCCCGTTGACTTAGAAACAGTCAATGAAAACTGAGCCACTATCGAATCCAAAATCGTCAACAAAACTGATTCCAAAAGTGACGTGTGGATTCGTCAACGCCCACAGCCCCTGTTGACTAATAAATAATCAACAAAAATTGAGTTGCTGTTGACTCAGAAATCATCACCGAAACACCTTTTAAAGGTGACGTGTGGATTCGGAAGCGCTCGCTGCCCCTGTTGACTTAGAAAAAGTCAACGAAACAACTTCAGAAGGTGACGCTTGGATTCCTAAGCGCGCGCAACCTCTGTTGACTTGGAAATAGTCAATGAAAACTAAGCCCCTGCCGACTCCGAAATCATCACCGAAATTGATTCCAAAGGTGACGCGTGTATTCGTCAGCGGCCACAACCCTGTTGACTCTAAAATAGTCAGCGAAAACTGAGTCGTTGCAGACCCAGAAATCGGGATCGACAAAGCTTTTAAAGGTGATGCGTGGATTCGGAAGTGCTTGCAGCACCTGTTGACTCAGATAAGGTCAACGAAAACGGAGTCGTTGCCGAGTCAGAAATCATCAATGAAACACCTTCCACAGGTGACGTCTGGATTCGTGAGAGCACACAGCCCCTTTTGATTTTGAAATAGTCAACAAAAACTAAGCCAATGCCGACTCAGAAGTCATCAACGAAACCGCTTCCACAGGTGAAGCAAGTATTCGTTAGCACACCCACCGCGTTGACTCAGACAAAGTCAATGAAAATTGATCTACTGCCGACTCAGAAACCGTCAACCAAACCGCTTCCACAGGTGACACGTGGATTCGTCAGCGCTCGCAGCACCTGTTGATATAGAAACAGTAAATGAAAACTAAGCCACTGCCGACTCAGAAATCATCAACAAAACCGATTCCAAAGGTGACGCGTGGATTCGTCAGCGCCCACAGCCCCTATTGACTAAAAAATAATCAACAAAAACTGAGTCGTTGTCGACTCAAAAATCCTCATCAAAACACCTTTCAAAGGTGAAGCGTGCATTCGGAAGCGCTCGCAGCCCCTGTTGACTCAGAAAAAGTCAATGAAAATTGAGTCGGTGCCGACTGGGAAATCATCAACGAAACATATTCCAAAGGTGACGCCTGGATTCGTGAGAGCACACAACCCTTTTTGATTCAGAAATTGTCAAGAAAAACTAAGCTGCTGCCCACTCGGAAATCATCAACGAAACAGCTTCCACAGGTGACGCGATTATTCGTCAACACACCCACCCTTGTTGACTCGGAAATAGTCAACGAAATCTGATCTGCTACTGACTCGGAAATCGTCAACCAAACCGCTTCCATAGGTGACGCGTGGATTCGTCAGCGCGCCCACCCCTATTGACTTAGAAACAATCAATGAAAACTGAGCCACTGTCGTCTCCAAAATCGTCAACGAAACCGATTCCAAAGGTGACGCGTGGATTCATCAGCGCCCGTAGCCCCTTTTGACTTAGAAATAGTCAACAAAAACTGAGTGGCTACCGACTCAGAAATCATCACCAAAACACCTTCCAAAGGTGACGCGTGGATTCGGAAGCGCTTGCAGCCCTTGTTGTCTAAAAAAAAGTCAACGAAAATGAAGTCGGTGCTGACTCAACAATCGTCAACGAAAACCTTCCACAGGTGATGCCTGGATTCGTGAGAGCACACAACCCCTTTTGATTCAGAAATAGTCAACAAAAACCAAGCTGATGTCGACTCAGAAGTCATCAATGAAATCGCTTCCACAGGTGAAGCGAGTATTCGTCAGCACACCCACCGCGTAGACTCAGACAAAGTCAATGAAAATTGAGCTACTGCCTACTCAGAAATCGTCAACCAAACCGCTTCCACAGGTGACGCGTGGATTCGTCAGCGCTCGCAGCACTTGTTGATATAGAAACAGTAAATGAAAATTAAGCCACTACCGACTCAGAAATCATCAACAAAACCGATTCCAAAGGTGACGCGTGGATTCGTCAGCGCCCACAGCCCCTATTGACTAAAAAATAATCAACAAAAACTGAGTCGTTGTCGACTCAAAAATCCTCATCGAAACACCTTTCAAAGGTGAAACGTGCATTCGGAAGCGCTCGCAGCCCCTGTTGACTCAGAAAAAGTCAATGAAAACTAAGTCGGTACTGACTGGGAAATCATCAACGAAACATATTCCAAAGGTGATGTCTGGATTTGTGATTGCACACAACCCCTTTTGATTCAGAAATTGTCAAGAAAAACTAAGCCGCTGCCCACTCAGAAATCATCAACGAAACCGCTTCCACAGGTGACGCGAGTATTCGTCAGCACACCCACCCTTGTTGACTCGGAAATAGTCAATGAAAACTGATCTGCTACTGACTTGGAAATCGTCAACCAAACCGCTTCCACAGGTGACGCGTGGATTCATCGGCGCTCGCAGCCCCTGTTGACATAGAAATAGTAAATGAAAACTAAGCCACTGTCGACTCCGAAATCATCAACAACATCGCATCCACAGGTGACGCGTGGATTCGTCAGCGCCCACATCCCCTGTTGTCTCAGAAATAGTCAACAAAAAATAAGTCGCTTCCGACTCAGAAATGCTCACCGAAACATCTTACAAAGGTGAAGCGTGCATTTAGAAGCGCTCGCAGCCCCTATTGAGTCAGGAAAAGTCAATGAAAACTTAGTCGGTGCCAACTGGGAAATCATCAACGAAACATCTGCCAAAGGTGACGCGTGGATTTGTCAGCGCCCGAAGCCCCGATGACTTAGAACTAGTCAATGAAAATTGAGCCACTGCTGAATCTGAAATCATCAACGAAACTGATTCCACATGTGACACGTGGATTCACCAGCGCCTACAGGCCTACTTGACTCAGAAATAGTCAACCAAAACTGAGTCACTGTCGACTCAAAAATCATCACCGAAACACCTCCCAAAGGTGACGCGCGTGGATTCAGAACTGCTCGCAACCCTTGTTGATTAAGAAAAAGTCAATGAAAACCGAGTAGGTGTTGACTCAAAAAATCATCAACGAAACACCTTCCACAGGTGACGCCTAGATTCGTGAGAGCACACATCCCCTTTTGAGTCAGAAATAGTCACCAAAAACTGAGTCGATGCCGACTCAAAAATCATCACCGAAACCACTTCCATAGGTGACGCGTGGGTTCATCAGCGCTCACAACCCATGTTGACTCAGAAAAAGTCAACAAAAACTAAGTCGTTGCCGACTCAGAAATCCTTACTGAAACACCTTACAAAGGTGAAGCGTGCATTCGGAAGTGCTCGCAACCCCTGTTGACTCAGGAAAAGTCAATGAAAACTTAGTCGGTGCCGCTTGGGAAATCGTCAATGAATCATCTTCCAAAGGTGACGCGTGGATTTGTCAGCGCTCCCAGCCCCGTCGACTTAGAAACATTCATTGAAAACTGAGCCGCTGCCGAATCTGAAATCGTCAACAAAATTGATTCCAAAGGTGACGCATGGATTCGTCAGCGCTCGCAGCCCCTGCAAACTCAGAAATCATCAACGAAACCGCTTCCACAGGTGACGCGAGTATTCGTTAGCACACCCACCCCTGTTGACTCAGAAATAGTCAACGAAAACTGATCTACTACCGACTCAGAAATCATCAACCAAACCTCTTCCACGGGTGACGCGTGGATTCATCAGTGCTCGCAGCCCTTGTTGACTTAGAAACAGTAAATGAAAACTGAGCCACTGCAGACTCTGAAATCATCAATGAAATCGATTCCAAAGGTGACGCGTGGATTCGTCAGCGCCCATAGCCCCTGTTGACTCAGAAATAGTCAACAACAACTGAGTCGCTGCCGACTCAGAAATGCTCATCGAAACACCTTACAAAGGTCAAGCGTGCATTCGAAAGCGCTCGCAGCCCCTTTTGACTTAGAAAATGTGAATGAAAACTAAGTCGGTGCCAACTAGGAAATCGTCAACGAAACACTTTCCAAAGGTGACGCGTGGATTTCTCAGCGCGGCCAGCCCCTGTTGTCTTATAAACAACAAAAGAAAACTGAGCCACTGCCGACATAGAAATCATGAACGAAACCGACTCCAAAGGTGACGCGTGGATTCGTCAGCTCCCACAGCCCCTATTGACTCAAAAATAGTAAGTGAAAACTGAGTCGTTGCAGACTTAGAAATTATCACCGAAACAGCTTTAAAAGGTGACGCATGGATTCGAAAGCGCTCGCAGCCCCTGTTGACTCAGATAAGGTCAACAAAAATGGAGTCGGTGCCGACTTAGAAATCATCAACGAAACACCTTCCACAGGTGACGCCTGGATTCGTGAGAGCACACAGCCCCTTTTGATTCAGAAATAGTCAACAAAAATTGAGCAGCTGCCGACTCAGAAATCGTCACCGAAACCGCTTCCATGGGTGATGCGTGGATTCATCAGCACTCGCAACATTTGTTTAGTGAAAAAAAGTCAATGAAAACGAAGTCAGTGCCAACTGGGAAATCGTCAACGAAACAACTTCCAAAGGTGACGCGTGGATTTGTCAGAACGCCCACCCCTTGTTGACAGAAACTTTTAATGAAAACTGAGCCACTATCGTCTTTGAAATCGTCAACGAAACCGATTACATAAGTGACGTGTGGACACGTCAGCGCCCACAACCCCAGTTGACTCAGAAATAGTCAACTAAAACTGTGTCACTGCCGACTCAAAAATCATCACCTAGACACCTCTCAAAAGGTGACGCGTGGATTCAGAAGTGCTCGCGGCCACTGTTGACTCAAAAAACGTCAACGAAAACTAAGTCGGTGCCGACTAGGAAATCATCAATGAAACAACTTCCAAAGGTGACGCGTGGATTCGTCAACGCACCCACCCCTAATGACTTTGAAACAGTCAATGAAAATGAGCCACTGTCGTCTCCAAAATCATCAACGAAACCGATTCCAAAGGGGATGCGTGGATTCGTTAGCCCCCACAGCCCCTATTGACTTAGAAATAGTCAACAACAACTGAGTCGCTGCCGACTCGTAGATGCTTACCGAAACACCTTACAAAGGTAAAGTGTGCATTCAGAAGCACTCGCAGCCCTTGTTGATTCAGAAAAAGTCAACCAAAACGGAGTCAGTGCCGACTAGGAAATCATCAACCAAACACCTTCCAAAGGTGACGCTTGGATTCATCAGTGCACCCAGCCTCTGTTGACTTAGAAACAATCAATGAAAACTAAGCCCCTGCCGACTCCGTAATCATCACCGAAACAGATTCCAAAAGTGACGCGTGGATTCGTCAGCGCCCACAGCCCCTTTTGAGTCAGAAATAGTCAATGAAAACTGAGTCGTTGCCGACTCAGAAATCACCACCGAAACACCTTACAAAGGTGATGTGTGTATTCGGAAGCGCTCGCAACCCCTGTTGACTCAGAAAAATTCAACAAAAACGGAGTCGGTGCCGACTCAGAAATCATCAACGAAACACCTTCCACAGGTGACGCCTGGATTTGTGAGAGCACACAACCCCTTTTGATTCATAAATAGTCAACAAAAATTAAGCCACTGCAGACTCAGAAATCATCAGCGAAACCGCTTCCATAGGTGACGCGAGTATTCGTCAGCACACCCACCCCTGTTGACTCAGAAATAGTCAACGAAAACTGATCTACTGTAGACTCAGAAATCGTCAACCAAACCGCTTCCACAGGTGATGCGTGGATTCATCAGCGCTTGCAGCCCCTGTTGACATAGAAACAGTACATGAAAACCAAGCCACTACCGACTTAGAAATCATCAACAAAACCGATTCCAAATGTGGCGCATGAATTCGTCAACTCCAACAGCCCCTATTGACTAAAAAATAGTCAACACAAACTGAGTCGCTGCCGACTCAGAAATCCTCTCTGAAACACCTTTCAAAGGTGAAGCGTGCATTCGGAAGCGCTCGCAGCCCCTTTTGACTTAGAAAATGTGAATGAAAACTAAGTCGGTGCCTACTGGGAAATCGTCAACAAAACATCTTCCAAAGGTGACGCCTGGATTCGTGAGAGCACCCAACCCCTTTTGATTCAGAAATTGTCAAGAAAAATTGAGCAGCTGCCGACTCAGAAATCATCAATGAAACTGCTTCCACAGGTGACAGGTGAATTCATCAGCGCACATAGCCCCTGTTGACTCAGAAATAGTTAGTTTCTAATATTTATTGTTTATATTATATTTATTGTCTATTCTAGTTAGTTTCTAATATTTATTGTTTATATTATAAGGCTGGTTTTACCGCCTCTTGTTTATTTTATTTTATTTTGTTGTTTTGTTGTTATTATTTTTCTTATATTTATTGTTTGAAGTGCTTGGCCGGTATTTGATTAGTACTTAAAAGTGCATTTTTATCAAGGTTTTATATCATCATTTTGCACTTGAAGTATCAATAACTCCTTAACTAAAGCATGTTTTATAATAACATATCTAATAATATAAGATACCTTTAATTTATGGTAAATGTTCATCTTAAATGCAGGCCTATCACATAAATGAAAGAATGGATTGATGAGTTGAAGTACTGAAATTGAAAGGACAAAGAGATGGGCAAACTTAGAAAAGAGATGCTGGTGCAGTCCAAACTGGAACACTGTTCGGTAATTGCGTCATATCTGGAGCTGTAGATCTTGGATTTAGGTCCATTTTATATGTATGGAAAGATAAGACATAGGCCTACAACTTTCATGTGGATCCCAAGATTTAAAAAGGCCGTTTTCAAGTCCAAATTGCAGCAACAACAAAGAAGTCTAAATCTGTCCTGCAGCCCAGACACTGTTTAGTGTTCAGCCCATATCTCGAGTTCTAGAAGTCCAAATGATCTCAAATTTTTACCCTGGAAAGATGAGACAATTCTCTAGAACTTTCATGATTTAAGTTTGTTCAAATTATGACGTCATCAATGACGTTTTTGGCAGACAAGAAGATAAGGATTGTCACCAAGTCAAGATTTGGCCACCCACTCATCAGTTAGTCAACAAATCAATAGTTCCGAATTTTGGCCTATAAAAGGAGGCATTTGCCATGTATTTAGGCATCTTGGTGTTCAGATCAAGATCATGCTCTTGCTCTCTCTTTATATTTTGTAATGCTTAAGTTTTGCTTATATTAATTTCTTGCTTATGCTTTTCATTTCCTTTCCTTGTTTATTTATGTTTCTTTCTTTCATTATGTGTTGCTAAGTTAATTATGTCAAGGTGAAAAGGGTACACTAATGGTGTAAGAATAAGTATAATATAAACTTAACATGGACCTTAATGTTGGATACTAACATGTTTTATATTTGTTATCTTGTTCACTTTTAATACTTTGCTTGTTAAATGGTTAATCTAGATTTATGTTGTATAACACTTGGTACAACAAATACTTGGTACTTTCATAGCCCATACTGTATGGTATAACCGACACCTGAGCTATGAAAGGAACTTGATTTGTTGTTAACATAAGTTATAATCATGAATGCCTGACAACATTTACAAGTATTAGCATTATTCGAATAAGATAACCAATGTAATCATGTTAACAATTTATAATCTGATTGGAACCTCCTTTGTGTGTGGTTTCCAATTGAATAATAAGAGTTTATATTATACTTATTTGAAATACCATTAGTGGATCCTCTAACCTTGACATTTGTTGTTATTATTGTTGAATCGTTACGTTAATCTTACATCTCAAAGTTCTCATCAACTTCTTCTTCTTCTTAATCTTTATTATTATCATTATTAATAGTATTATTGGTATTATTATTATTGTTACTACTATTACTATTACTATTACTATTACTAGTATTACTACTACTACTACTAGTATTACTATTATTATTATTGTTGTTGTTGTTGTTGTTGTTGTTGTTATTTATAATTTATACAATTAACCTCCCTGTGGTTCGACCCCGGTCTTGCCGGGTTATTTATTACTTCGACACTCCTGCACTTGGGAGAAGACATCAATCTTTTGGTCGTGTCAAGTTTTTGGCGCCGTTGCCGGGGAGGTAAATTCTTGTACAAATTATAGTATTTATTTTATTTTCTCTTTTCTCTTTTCTTGTATCTAACTTTGTTTCTTTTGTTTTGTTTCTTTTTCTATTGTTTTTCTTTTCTTTCTTTTATTCTCTTCCTACACGTGCATGAGAGTGTGGTCACGTACATTAAGTGGTAGACTTTGTAGGGTATCCTGATCATTTTCAGAAAATATGGCCGAAGAAGATAATCAGTCGCTTCATAATGAGAATAATGAGAATATTCGGGTTAGAACTCTTAGAGACCACATGAATCCCACAAGAACAAGTGCACCCTCATGCATAGTTTTTCCTCCTAATGCATCTCATTTTAATTTTAAGACAGGCATTATTCAACTTTTACCATCTTTTCATGGCTTAGATTTAGAAAATCCATACTTGCATTTAAGGGAATTTGAGGAGGTTTGCAACACGTATAATGACTCAAATTGTAGCATGAACACCATTAGGTTAAAGCTTTTTCCTTTTTCATTAAAAGATAAAGCTAAAACATGGCTACAAAATTTGAGGCCAGGATCCATTCGTGCTTGGGATGATATGCAACAACAATTTTTAAAGAAGTTTTTTCCATCTCACAGAACGAACTCTTTCAAAAGACAAATAATCACTTTCTCTCAAAAACCAGGAGAAACATTTTACCAATGTTGGGATAGGTATCGAGACTTGCTTAATACTTGCCCCCATCATGGTTTTGAAACATGGAGATTAGTTTCACATTTTTATGAAGGGTTAACTCCTAGAGATAGGCAAATGGTTGAATTAATGTCCAATGGAACTTTTGAGGATAAAGACCCTAATGAAGCCATGGAATACCTAGACTTGCTAGCTGAAAATGCACAAAATTGGGACACTAGAGGCACTTATGAGGCACCAAGTAAAACCCAACCTCATACATCTAGTGGAGGTATGTACAACCTTAGGGAAGATCATGACCTCCAAGCCAAGTTTGCATCTTTAGCTAAAAAAGTCGAGGCACTAGAATTGAAAAAGAGTGGTCAATTAAAATCTGTTCAAGACATTGCGTGTCAAATCTGTGAAACCAACGAACATTCAACCAATGACTGTCCAACCTTGCCTTCTTTTAAAGAATGTCTCCATGAACAAGCCCACGCATTAAACAGTTTCCAAAGGCCCAATCATAACCCATACTCGCAAACATACAACCCTGGTTGGAGAAATCACCCAAATTTCAATTGGAAGAGTGATAACAATAATGCACAAACTTCACAACCACCGTTTCAAGCACACCATAACTTCCAAAATTCTCATGGATATGCACCTCCTTATGCTCCCCCTCTTAGAAGAAATCTTGAGAAAACATTGCATGCATTCATGGAAAAGCAAGAGACGATCAACACTCAACTTGCTCAAAGCATGACAGATTTTAAAGATACTCTTGCAAAATTGACATCTGCTCTCAGTTTCCAAGAGAAAGGTAAGTTCCCATCTCAACCTCAACAAAATCCAAAGGGGCAATACAATGCGAAGGCAAGTAGTTCTGGAAGCCAACACATGGATCAAGCCAAATCAGTCATCACTCTTCGCAGTGGTAAGATTATTGAAAAACCCAGTCTTGAACCTTGTGAGAATGATGATGAGTCAATCTCTGAGGGTAAGGAAGGGGTTGAATCTGATCATTACAAAGAAAAGACTGATTCCCCGCCAGCACTTCCATTTCCTCATGCCATGACCAAACAAAGGAAAGTTAAGCACAACTCTGAAATCTTTGAAACTTTCAAACAGGTAAGGATCAATATACCTTTGTTGGATGCTATTAAACAGGTTCCTTCTTATGCTAAATTTTTGAAAGATCTGTGCACTGTGAAAATAAAATTGAATGTGAAAAAGAAAGCCTTTTTAGCCGAACAAGTAAGTGCCATTCTTCAGAACAATAATGCTTTGAAATATAAAGACCCTGGTTGTCCTACAATTTCATGCTTTATTGGAGAACATAAAATTGAAAGAGCCTTACTTGATCTTGGAGCTAGTGTGAATTTACTTCCATATTCAGTTTTTCAAAGTCTCAATCTAGGTGAGTTAAAACCAACTTCTGTAACTCTTTTACTTGCCGATAGATCTGTAAAAGTGCCTAGAGGAATAGTTGAAGATGTGTTAGTACAAGTCGATAAGTTCATTTATCCTGTGGATTTTATTGTCTTGGATACACAACCTGTTGAAGCATGTAATTCATTTCCTGTTATTTTAGGACGTCCGTTTCTTGCAACTTCTAATGCATTGATTAATTGTAGGAATGGACTGATGAAGCTATCATTTGGAAACATGACATTGGAGATGAATATTTTCAACATTTGCAAACAACCTGGAGATGATAATGATTTACAAGAAGTAGATTCTATTGAAGAATTAGTTTATGATCAACTTGAATCTACTTTGAGTAAAATTGAATTGGATGAATCTGAAGATTTGCAAATGATGTATTCTCAGGAAGAAATCACGGATGAAAAAGGCACCGAAAATATTAATGCGGATCTTTTGTCAAGAGTGACAACAGATTCGACATCCGACATCACACCAATCGATGATTACTTTCCTGATGAATCCTTACTTTCTCTTAGTTCAATGCCTTTATTTGCTAAAAATATCAATTTTCTTGCTACAGGAGATTTGCCAACTCACTGGAGTACCGAAGACAAAGGTAAGTTTTTGAACGAAGTGAAGAAATTTTATTGGGATGACCCTTACTTATTCGAATATTGTCCTGATCAAATATTTCGAAGATGCATTCCTGACAATGAGGTAAGTAATGTCATTAAACTTTGTCATTCTGAAGCATGTGGGAGTCATTTCTCGTCAAAAAAGACATCTGCGAAAATCTTACAAAATGGATTTTATTGGCCCACCATGTTCAAGGACACACATGCATTCTGCAAAACTTGTGAAAATTGTCAAAAAGTTGATACTGGTCAAAAAGTTTTGCTTTATAATTCTCCTGGAAAGCTAAGATCAAGATGGAGCGGTCCATTTATTGAGAAACATGTGTATCCTTATAGGGCCTTTGATATTGAGAATCCAAAGAATGACAATGTTTCTAAGGAAAATGGACATCGTTTGAAAGCTTACTTTGATAATTTTCCTAGTGAAAATGAATCCATTGGTTTGAATGATCCTGTAGATAAAGGTTGATTATTTTGTTTTTCTCACATTGTTTTTGTGTTTCCTTTTGGTGTGAATTTTGTTTTGCTAGTCTCTCTCACCCCGGTGAAATGGCGGATAACGGTACTCCGTGACTTCAGTCGGTTCTTTCAGTTTCCCATAATAACTAATATCTGTATATATTTGTGCAATTCTTTGCTCTTTCTTCCTTCTTTGAATCTCTTCTCCAATTCTCATTTGAAAATGGACACCACTCTTGAAAAATTGAAAAAGTACTTTCCCGCTCTGCCTCAGAATGCGATTACAAAAATTTACCGTGCTAGGTGTGCAAGATTGAGGTTGTTAATGAATCATGGAATTCCTGAAGATATCCGTTGGTTGATTGAAGCAAAGGTCCGATTATCAGGTGAGTCCTCTAATTCTTTCATTTCACACATGCCTGGAACAGGTAAAAGCACTTTTGCAAAGAAACGTCGTGCAAAACGACTGAAAGTCTGTCACCGATGTGCCAGATGGACTTGTAATGCAACATGTCGTTCTTTAGGAATGGTATCTATAAATCGTGAAGATAAAATACAATTCATTAAGGATGGCCTGAGTAAGGGGTCTTTAGATAATCTTCTATTAACCCTTGAGACGCATCCTAGTGGAGATGTGCATCGTGCTATTCATGATTTATGGCCATAATTCCATAAAGAACATGATCGACTTAGTCTTGGGAATCTGACTAAAAAAGACCCTGTTTGCCAGTTTTTAAGAAAACTGGATGGGAAGCCTATCCCCGACCCATAGAGGGCGTTTAAGCCGTTCTTGGACGTAAAACCAAGGGAAGATGTGAGCCACAATCACAACTACCTGTACATACACATGCTTTTCAAAATAAATAAATAAATAAATACATAAAGAGAGAGAGAGTGTGAGACTCCAGCTGGCCTATATCTAGGTGATATGATTGCATTTTCAAATCCTCATCTATAAAATCTTCTCTTCCTTCCCCTCATTTCTACTCAACCCTTACATTAGACAGATATAGAAGTGTGTAGAAATGGCAGGTCCCTCAAGTTATCACATAAAAAATATTTGTGTTTTCGGTGGATCCAGTCCTGGGAAGGAAATAGCTTTTTTGGAAGCAGCAAATCATCTTGGTCAGGTACTAGCTGAGAAAAAGATTCATTTAGTGTATGGGGGAGGCAACCTTGGGTTAATGGGGGGTGTGGCAATAGCTGCATTTTTAGGAGGTAGTCAAGTTTTGGGGGTCGTCCCCGAAGCTTTAACGAAAGGGGACATCATTGGAAGAACAATTGGAGAGGAACTACAGGTCTCCACAATGTCTGATCGATTGAATGCAATGTTTAACCATGCTGATGCCTTCATTGCCTTACCAGGTGGTTTGGGCACATTGGAAGAGATCTTTCATATTTCCTCTTGGGCCCAACTTCACATTCACCATAAACCTATAGGTTTGCTCAATGTTAATGGTTTTTATGATAATTTGTTGTCTTTTCTTGATCAAGCTGTGGAACAGGAATTTCTAACATCTTCGGCACGACAAATCATAATCTCTGCTGCTACTGCTGAACAATTGATCGACAAACTACAATCTTTCACCCCTGTAATTGATCCTTCCATGAGTCGCATAAATTGGTCAACTACAGAAAGCCGTAAAAAGCTTAGATTGGATTTGAGCCTTCGTTTGTGAATCCTTGTGTCTTTTGGTTTTATTATTAGCATATTATTTTGTTTTGTTATTTCTTATATTTGTTTAAGTGTGTTTCAGGTTTGTCAGTGTTCGTTGTTTCAGGTGATGTCTTCTATACTCTATCTTTCTACCTTATGACATTGAGGACAATGTCTCGTTTTGGTTGGGGAGAGAGGGTAGTAGTTGACATAAAAAAAAAAAAAACTAACCAACTAACTACTTTTGTTTTTAAAACCATTTGGCAAAACTGTTATTACTAGGATGGCAGAGTAAGGAGGAATTTTAGTGATTCTTGAAACGCATCTTAGTAAACATTTTCTAATGGTTATTTGCAATATTCATAACAAGGCCTATTAGAATACTTCTTGAAATATTCAGGTTTACAAACTCTCGCATTATTATCACTTGATTCTGCTCATATACTCATTTAACAAGTATTCTTAAACCTTCATTTTCACACACACACTTTAACATATGATTGTGGGTTGCACATTGGATTATTACATTATTTATGTTCTTTTTTTTAAAGGTAACAACTAAGGGATAGGGATAGTCTATAATTTTCAAAAAAAAAAAACAAAAAAAAACAAAAACAAAAAAAAAAGAAAAAAAAAAAGAAAAAAAGAAAAAAAGAAAATGATGATAATAAAAACGTAGATAAGTTTGATTTCGTAGCCTCCCTAACCTAAGCAATTAAGCCCGAAGGGGTGTTTTAACACCTAATACCCTAAAGTCAACTGACTTGGGAGCTATTGGCCCAAAGCTTGTTACATGGGTTAAGGAGAAAAGCTTAAGGGAATCAAACATTGCACTATCTACGTATCAGTATCTGCAACCCGAGTTACTAAGCTCGTAGGGGTGTCTCAACACCTAATGCCCTAAGACCAACTGGTCTGGGAGTCATTAGCCGAAAGCTCATTACATGGGTTAAAGATGCATTGTGTTTTAAGTATATGTATATATATATTGAAAAACAAATACCAAAAAAAAAAAAGAGAAAAAAAAAAAAAAAAAAGAAGATAATAATCCCAACCCAAGGAAGTTAACCTTAAACATTAGAACAGAATATTGTTTTCTTCCAATAAAAGCCCCATCATCTATGTTTTCATACATTGAGCACATAAAAAAGAAGGTTTATTAATATTTTGTTAAAGAGGTATTGAGCAGATATATAAATTTAATGAGAGTTTGTTTATCTGGATAGATTAATGGAAGTTGAATGATGAATGCCTTGCTTTGTGGAATTTGCAAATAGTTTTTCTATTTTAACGCTTTGATTACTAGGGACTAGTAATAAGCTGGTTGGCGGGTGTGATTAGTACTTAAAAGTGCATTTTTATCAAGGTTTTATATCATCATTTTGCACTTGAAGTATCAATAACTCCTTAACTAAAGCATGTTTTATAATAACATATCTAATAATATAAGATACCTTTAATTTATGGTAAATGTTCATCTTAAATGCAGGCCTATCACATAAATGAAAGAATGGATTGATGAGTTGAAGTACTGAAATTGAAAGGACAAAGAGATGGGCAAACTTAGAAAAGAGATGCTGGTGCAGTCCAAACTGGAACACTGTTCGGTAATTGCGTCATATCTGGAGCTGTAGATCTTGGATTTAGGTCCATTTTATATGTATGGAAAGATAAGACATAGGCCTACAACTTTCATGTGGATCCCAAGATTTAAAAAGGCCGTTTTCAAGTCCAAATTGCAGCAACAACAAAGAAGTCTAAATCTGTCCTGCAGCCCAGACACTGTTTAGTGTTCAGCCCATATCTCGAGTTCTAGAAGTCCAAATGATCTCAAATTTTTACCCTGGAAAGATGAGACAATTCTCTAGAACTTTCATGATTTAAGTTTGTTCAAATTATGACGTCATCAATGACGTTTTTGGCAGACAAGAAGATAAGGATTGTCACCAAGTCAAGATTTGGCCACCCACTCATCAGTTAGTCAACAAATCAATAGTTCCGAATTTTGGCCTATAAAAGGAGGCATTTGCCATGTATTTAGGCATCTTGGTGTTCAGATCAAGATCATGCTCTTGCTCTCTCTTTATATTTTGTAATGCTTAAGTTTTGCTTATATTAATTTCTTGCTTATGCTTTTCATTTCCTTTCCTTGTTTATTTATGTTTCTTTCTTTCATTATGTGTTGCTAAGTTAATTATGTCAAGGTGAAAAGGGTACACTAATGGTGTAAGAATAAGTATAATATAAACTTAACATGGACCTTAATGTTGGATACTAACATGTTTTATATTTGTTATCTTGTTCACTTTTAATACTTTGCTTGTTAAATGGTTAATCTAGATTTATGTTGTATAACACTTGGTACAACAAATACTTGGTACTTTCATAGCCCATACTGTATGGTATAACCGACACCTGAGCTATGAAAGGAACTTGATTTGTTGTTAACATAAGTTATAATCATGAATGCCTGACAACATTTACAAGTATTAGCATTATTCGAATAAGATAACCAATGTAATCATGTTAACAATTTATAATCTGATTGGAACCTCCTTTGTGTGTGGTTTCCAATTGAATAATAAGAGTTTATATTATACTTATTTGAAATACCATTAGTGGATCCTCTAACCTTGACATTTGTTGTTATTATTGTTGAATCGTTACGTTAATCTTACATCTCAAAGTTCTCATCAACTTCTTCTTCTTCTTAATCTTTATTATTATCATTATTAATAGTATTATTGGTATTATTATTATTGTTACTACTATTACTATTACTATTACTATTACTAGTATTACTACTACTACTACTAGTATTACTATTATTATTATTGTTGTTGTTGTTGTTGTTGTTGTTGTTGTTATTTATAATTTATACAATTAACCTCCCTGTGGTTCGACCCCGGTCTTGCCGGGTTATTTATTACTTCGACACTCCTGCACTTGGGAGAAGACATCAATCTTTTGGTCGTGTCAGTATTACCGCCTTTTTATTCATGCTTGTTATAATTATCCTTTAATGTTTATTGTTGTTAATATTGCTTATTAGTTGGAGAGTGAATTTCTTAATTTGTTGTATTTTTATTTTTGTGTTATTACTTTATCTTTTACGTTTCATTTACTTTTATTTGCAATCTTCTTTTTCTTTTTTCTTTTTTTTCGTATTCATATAATTGTTATATATTCTTTTTTTTATATATATCATGGCTAATGTTGAAGATGTAGAGGGTGAAGGGAGTGTTCAAGGTAATGGACCTCCACAATTCAATGATCAACCTAATTTTCGAACTCTTAGGGAGTATCTTCACCCGGCTAGACAAAGTACACCTTCGTGTATTATCTTGCCTCTTAACCAACAAGCTTTCAATTTGAAACCGGGCATGATTCAACTTCTTCCCACATTTCACGGTATGGATTCTGAAAATCCATACATACATATTAAGGACTTTGAAGAGGTATGTAATACTTTTATTGATAGAACATGCACCGAGGAAACCATTCGGCTTAAATTGTTCCCATTCTCTCTAAAGGATAAAGCCAAGCTTTGGCTAAACTCCTTACGTCCTAGGTCTATAGGTACATGGAGAGAAATGCAAGCTGAATTTTTGAAAAAATACTTCCCCACTCATAGGACAGCAGCCTTACAACGTCAAATGATGAATTTTTCTTGTAGTCCAAATGAGTCATTTCACCAAGCTTGGGAAAGGTTCAAAGACTTATTAAATGCATGCCCCCACCATGGTTTTAAGATGTGGAGGTTAATGAGTTTCTTCTACGACTCTCTTACCGCAGATTTTAAAAAGTTAGTGTCAACCATGTGTAATGGTGAGTTTTATGACAAAGAACCAAGTGAAGCCTTTGATTTCTTTGATCAATTGGCTGAAAACACAAAGCAATGGGAGACTTCTCTCCCACTTCATGTTGAGTCTAGAAACACCATTTCTCATTCAAGTGGGAAGTTCCAATTGAAAGAGACTGATGACCTCAATGCTAGATTAGCCTCATTGGCTAGGAAAGTAGAGTCTCTTGAGATTAAAAAAGTGCATGTCATGAGTGAACAACAAGAGGAAAGTTGTGTTGTTTGTGAGAGCAAAGGGCATAGGACAACTGAGTCTCCTACCATTCCAGCCTTCAAGGAAGTGCTATATGGCCAAACTTCTGATTCAAGTAATGTTAGAAAGCCATTTTCAAACCAAGTAGGCAATCCCTACTCTGAGACCTACAATCCTGGATGGAGGAACCACCCAAATTTTGGATGGAGAAATGAGGGCTCTTCAGTACCTCAAACATTTCAACCTCCACCCCAACCATTTCATGCTCCCACACATAACACATACCAACCACCTCATAAGAGATCCCTAGAGGATACTCTTCAACAATTCATGCAAACACAAGGAGGAATCAACAACCAAGCTTACAAATTTCAAGACCAGACCAATAGGACCTTAGATGACATTCGAAGTCAACTAACCAAGTTGACTCAATCACTAAGCATTCAAGAGAAGGGAAAGATTCCAGCTCAACCAATGCCAAATCCTAGAGGTTAGGTACACATGAGTGAATCCTCATCTAGTGAACCTTCAAACCATGAACAAGTCCAAGCCATCACTACCCTTAGAAGTGGAAAGATTGTTGACAAAGCTATAGGTTTTGAGATTCCTAGAGGTATTGTGGAGGAGAAATCTAAGGAAAGTGAAGAGAAAATCAAAACACAAGTGACAAATGAGAGCTTGAGTGACAAAGAAGGTGAGATAAATGAGAAAGAGATGAGTGAGAAAGGAGATGATTCAAGAAAAATTGGAGTCAAAGTGAGTGATTTAGAATTTGTTCCTAGAGCATCATTTCCACAAAGGTTAGGGAAACCTAAACATGATCTTATGAACTCAGAAATCTATGAATTGTTCAAACAAGTGAAAGTCAACATTCCACTCCTTGATGCAATTAAACAAGTCCCATCTTATGCAAAGTTCCTTAAGGACTTATGCACAGTCAAAAGGAGATTGAATGTGAAAGAAAGAGCCTTTCTAACTGAACATGCTAGTGCCATCATCCAGTTTAAGACCCCTCCCAAATACAAAGATCCTGGTTGTCCTACCATTTCATGCATTATTGGAAATCATAAGATAGACCAAGCTTTGTTGGATTTAGGAGCAAGTGTGAATTTGATACCCTACACTGTTTACGAACAGTTAGGTTTAGGAGAAATCAAGCCTACTCGAATCACCCTTCAATTAGCTGATAGGTCAATCAAGATTCCCAGGGGTATTGTTGAGGATGTGTTGGTCCAAGTAGATAAATTCTACTTTCCTGTTGATTTTGTAGTGCTAGACACCGCACCAATTCAAGGTTCTAATGCTCCCATCCCAGTCATCTTAGGTAGACCTTTCCTAGCTACATCCAATGCTTTAATCAATTGTAGGAATGGGGTGATGAAATTGTCTTTTGGGAACATGACTGTGGAGATGAACATATTCAATGTCTCTAAACAAATTGGTGAACATGAGGACATTAGAGAGGTGGATTTGATCCAAACAGTTTGTCAAGAACACTTTGAGAGAGAGTGGATCAAGGATCCATTGGAGAGAACTTTAATTCATGATGAAAGATTTTGTTCTTTGGAATGTGTTGATGAGGAAGTAAGAGAACTCGAGACTTATCTAGATCCAACGCCTATTATGTCAATAGGTCAATGGACCCCATCGTTTGAGCCTTTGATTTCACCCCAAGTGAAAGCTGAGGCATCTCTTGTCCAATCTTATAAACCAGAAAGGAAGCCTTTACCAAGTGATCTTAAGTATGCTTTTCTAGGGGAAGATGAATCATATCCTATTGTGATTTCATCAAAACTTAGCATAGAGCAGGAACAAGAACTTTTGAGAGTGGTGAGAAAACACAAGAAAGCAATTGGGTGGACTATTACTGACTTGAAAGGAATTAGCCCTCTTTTATGTACACATAGAATCTATCTTGAAGAAGAGGCTAAATCTGTGAGGCAAATGCTACTTGATGCAGGTATCATTTACCCCATTGCAAACTCAAAATGGGTTAGTCCAACCCAAGTTGTCCCTAAAAAATCTGGAGTCACGGTAGTGAAGAATGAAAATAATGAGCTAGTACCAACTAGAATCCAAACTGGATGGCGTATGTGCATTGATTATCGTAAGTTGAACATGGTGACTAGGAAGGACCATTTTCCACTTCCATTTTTAGACCAAGTGCTTGAAAGAGTAGCTGGAAGAGCTTTCTATTGTTTTCTTGATGGATACTCAGGTTACAACCAAATTGAGATTTCCTTAGAAGACCAAGAAAAAACCACTTTCACTTGTCCTTTTGGTACCTATGCTTATAGAAGAATGCCTTTTGGCTTGTGTAATGCACCAACCACTTTTCAAAGATGTATGATGAGTATCTTTAGTGACATGGTGGAAAATTTTTTGGAAGTTTTCATGGATGATTTTTCAGTTTATGGGGATTCTTATGAGTTGTGTCTAATGCATTTGGAAAAAGTTCTTGAAAGGTGTGAGGAGAGCAATCTTGTACTCAATTGGGAGAAGTGTCATTTTATGGTGACACATGGCATTGTTTTAGGTCACATTGTCTCTTCAAAAGGGATAGAGGTAGATAAGTCAAAGGTTGAAGTCATTCAAAAATTACCTACCCCTCGGACTGTGAAAGATGTGAGATCCTTTTTAGGACACGCTGGTTTTTACCGAAGATTCATTCATTCTTTTAGTACCATTGCCAAACCATTGTGTAACTTGTTGTCACAAGATGTTCAATTTGATTGGACATCAAAATGTCAAGAAGCTTTTGAAAAGCTTAAAGGGTTGTTGACCACTGCACCAATCATGCAAGCTCCTGATTGGTCTTTACCATTTGAACTGATGTGTGATGCTAGTGATTTTGCGGTAGGGGCTGTTTTAGGGCAAAGAAAAGATAAGAAACCTCATGTCATTTATTATGCTAGCAAGACTTTGAATGATGCTCAATTGAATTACACTACAACTGAAAAAGAACTCTTAGCTGTGGTCTTTGCATTAGACAAGTTTAGGTCTTATTTGGTTGGATCTCTTGTTATTGTTTTCACTGATCATGCAGCATTGAAATACTTCCTCACAAAACAAGATGCCAAGCCACGTTTGATTCGATGGATCCTCCTACTCCAAGAGTTTAACCTTGAAATTCGAGATAAAAAGGGAGTAGAGAATGTAGTGGCTGATCATTTGTCTCGTCTTTCAAGCTATGAGACCATAATTGATGAATCTCCAATAAATGAATTCTTTGCTGATGAAAATTTATTTTGTGCAGGTACCGTTTCCTACATTGGCTCTCCATGGTATGCCGACATAGCAAATTACCTAACCACAAGTCAGATTCCTTCTCATTGGTCTAAACTTGACAAACAAAAATTCTTGCGCAACGTGCATACCTTTTTTTGGGATGACCCCGACCTATTTAAATACTGCCCTGACCAAATTGTTAGGCGGTGCATCCCTGATCATGAAATTCCAAGTGTAATTAATTTTTGTCATGCATTAGCCTGTGGTGGGCATTTCTCTTCCAAGAAAACCACTGCCAAGATCTTGCAGTGTGGTTTTTATTGGCCCACCATGTTCAAAGATGTCCATGCCTTCTGTGTTGCATGTGACCGATGCCAACGACTAGGTAACCTCACTAGGCGTAACATGATGCCCCTAAACCCCATTTTTGTTTTGGAAATATTTGATTGTTGGGGGATTGATTTCATGGGACCTTTTCCAAGTTCATTTGGTTACCAATTCATCCTTGTAGCTGTTGATTATGTGTCTAAATGGGTGGAGGCCATTGCATCTCGAACCAATGACCATCGAGTTGTGGTCAAATTCTTGAAAGAAAATATTTTCTCTCGTTTTGGCATGCCCCGGGCTATGATTAGTGATGGGGGAAAACATTTTTGTAACAAGCCCGTTGGAATTTTGATGAAAAAATATGGTTTAATTCACAAGGTCAGTACCCCCTATCACCCACAGACTAGTGGCCAAGCTGAGTTGGCAAATAGGGAGATCAAGAACATTTTAGAGAAAACAGTCAATCCAAACCGTAAAGATTGGTCCCTAAGACTAGTTGATGCTTTGTGGGCATATCGCACTGCTTACAAGACCTCTCTAGGAATGTCTCCTTATAGGCTAGTTTATGGAAAGCCTTGTCATCTCCCTGTTGAGATTGAGCACCGTGCATATTGGGCCATCCGGCAATTCAATGATAATGAAAACGAGGTTGGCAAAAATAGAAAGCTTCAATTGGATGAATTAGAGGAGCTGAGAAATGATGCATTTGAAAATGCAAAAATTTCAAAACATAAGATGAAAACTTTGCATGATAAACATATTTTTAGAAAATCCTTTCATGTTGGTCAAAAGGTTCTCTTGTATAATTCACGATTACATCTCTTTCCTGGGAAGTTGAGGACAAAATGGATTGGTCCATTTGTGATTAAATCCATCTCTGAGCATGGTGCATTTGAGGTAGAAAATCCTAAGAATGGAAATGTTTTCAAAGTAAATGGTCATCGATTGAAACCTTATCTTGAAAACGTTATGGCTGAAGTTGAGACATTGGATCTTGAAGATCCAATACCATTGTAGTATCAGAAGTAATGAGTTTTTATTTTTATTTTTATTTTTATTTCATTTTTATTTATTTTTCGTTCTTCCATCTCTTATATTTTCTTGTTCATGCATTAGGGACAATGCATTATTTTAAGTTGGGGGGTGTGAGGTTCCTTATTTTCAAAAAAAAAAAAAAAACATCAATGTTTTCTTTTAGTTGTGATATGCAGGTAAAAAAAAAAAATCAAGCAAGAAGTCAGCTCATGTCCAATTCAATCAGACATTCATCCTTGAGAACAAAAGGGGAGTAACAGTTTTCTAATCTTTATACCTTTTTTCTCTTTCTTTTTTTTCATTGATGATAATGTAAAACTTAATTTTAGATATTTGATTATGTTGAATGTGTGAGATGACCATGCTTGTTAGAAAAAAAATTTTTTTTGCATTCGTACGTGAACGAGTCTTGTTTAGGATCAACATTACATTTTTGGATTCCTTATTGTGTTGAACATTGCATGCTTTAATTTGGGATGGATAATATCTTATAAAGCAAGATATAGCATACTTTTTTTTTAAGATTATTGAAGTACATCTTTCCTTGTAAAAGTTGTGTGAGTGGTGTGATTATTCATGAAAGATGAATGTGATGCTTTACTTGTGATTATCCCTTTTGATCTAGTCCTAAACAAGGTTTAAGTGAATAGAGTAATCATTATTACACAAATGTGTACAAAGTTCTATCTACTCCAATGTTTTGAGTTGCTCAGTAACTAGGGGTATTCATCACAAATGTTTATCTTTACGTCAAACGGCAGCTTGAAATATGAGTATGCAAAACACTTTAAGTTTGTGACTTTGTGAGTAACCGGGTGCATTCATCACAAATGTTTGTATTCGCGTCAAAAGGGAAGTGGCCACTTAAAGAAAAAGAATAAATAATATCTTCAAAAAAAAAAGAAAAAAAAAAGAAAGAAAAAAAAAATACAAATATTTCTCTAGTTTGCTACCTTGTTTGTAGTAGTGAGAAGGGAAGATTACAAGTTGAGTTTTCGCGTGAATCAATTATGTTGGTTGCATGATAAATACGATTGAATTTGGAATTTTGTATGGATGTTTGATTTAGAGAATGTGAGTATGCTTATTTTTCTTTATTTGCTATTGTGTACACTAAATTAAAGATACCAATGTTTGCATGATAGGTCCTTTAAGTGTGATGAGTCGAGCCTAATTATGTTGTTATTATTCTTTTTATTTCAAAGGTTTTATGTTTTGTTTTGCTTGAGGACTAGCAAAATCTAAGTTGGGGGGTGTGATTGTGCATCAAAAGTATCATTAAGTCTCTTATTTTACATATGTATTTATTGTTTTTATTTGGGTTTTTTATAATAATTGATGTGCTTTTTAGTAATGAAGTTTCTTTTAATGTTTCGATAGGTTTTTGGAGCTTAAATGAATTATTTCAGAAAATTCAACGTCGGAATTCGGAACAAAGAATTGAAGAGAAATTTAGTTGAAGATTGAAGAAAATCTTGGTTCAAATAAGTGCTCCAAATTTGCCCCAAAAAATCAATTCTATTCCAATTCTAGAAAAGAATATCATATGATCTATTTCAAGCCCAAACTTGCCTTATGTTGTGTGCAAACTTCAACCATCAAACACTCAAGGTTTTAATGTCAATCTTAGCCCAAATAATAGATACATTTGTATCCTTATTTGATGCTTAAATTCAGCCCCAAATCAGCCTCAAATCAGCCTCCAAATCAGCCCAAGCACAATCCATGATCTTACATGTCCACACAACAAATAACATTTGATTTATTTTGGATAATTCATTGATCCAAGAGGGCAAGCACATGGATGGAAAGCTGGAGGGGACATAGTCACATTATTTTGGGTCAAAAAGAAGAAAGAGACAGCTCACAAAGGAGGAAGAAAAACGTGCACCAAAGTGTTCTCCAAGCTGGCCTGATTTGATTTTCCAGAACACCTTTCGGTGTTTTGCCCATAACGTTTGACTCAGATGTCCAAATGAGCTGTTCTTTAATGATCTGGAAAGCTAACAGAATGGCCTATAAATATGTCTCTAATAGCCATCATCAAAGGAGGCTTCTAAAAGGGTCGAATTGCTGTCCAAAGTTAGAGTCAGATTTGTGTCCGAATATTTACTGAAATTGTGTTGTATTCTTCTTTATAGATTTCGGTTCTTTAGCTTGTAAAACTTATTATTTCAGTGTGATTCAAGTTATTTCATGTTTATTGAAGTGTTCTTATATATAATCATGGTTGGCTAATCTCCTTCTTGGATCCAAATCAAGGATGATGGTGATTGAGGTGAGTTCTTTAAGATATGAATGAATCTTAATGTTTATCTTCTTATTTTCTTCATGAATGTTTTATTATTGCAAAGAAATTTTAGAAATCATTTAGGTAATGTTATAATCTTGAATTTTTATGCACAAACCTTAGTTTTGGTATAGAGATTGCTTGATTCAATGTCTTACTTAATATGAAAGTACTTGTTCATTCTTAAGCAATAATCAATCTTCATCTTTTTAAACTTCATTGTAATATCTTCCGATCTAATATCACCATCGTTGATATTAGGTTGAGTAATCTTATATATGTTGAAGGAATCACCAATACATCACCATTAAAATTGATTTGGACCAAGACTTACTTTTTCTTGTCATTTAAAATCTACTTACACCTTTTCATCTTTGAAAACAAATCCATCAATCATTTTCAACCAAGTTATTATTAATTTAATTTCTCTTGAGTTTCTTTTGTTACCTAGCTTAATTTCCAGATCTAGCTCTCTGTGGATATGACCTCGATCTTACCGAGTTAATTGCTACATCGCACACTCGTGCACTTGCGAGTTAAAACAAGCCGATCATAAACAGCGGTCAAGCAGCCGACTTAGAAATCATAAACGAAACCGCTTCCACAGGTGACGCGTGGCCTACTCAACGCCCACAGCCCCTGTTGACTCAGAAATAGACAACGAAAACTAAGTCGCTCCCGACTCATAAATCATAAACGAAACCGCTTCCACAGGTGACAGGTGGATTCATCAGCGCACAAAGCCCCTGTGGCCTCAGAAATAGTCATTGAAAACTCAGTCGCTTCAACTCAGAAATCATCAACGAAACCACTTCCATAGGTGACAGCTGGATTCATCAGCGCACATAGCCCCTGTTGACACAAAAATAGTAAACGAAGATTAAATCGTTGTCGACTCAGAAATCATCGCCGAAACACCTTCCATAGGTGACGCATTGTTTTGTCAACGCTCACAGCCCCTGTGGACTCAGAAATAGTCAACCAAAAATGAGTCGTTGTTGACCTAGAAATCATAAACGAAACCGCTTCCATAGGTGACGCGTGGCCTCCTCAACGCCCACAGCCCATGTTGACTCAGAAATAGACAACAACAATTGAGTCGCTGCCGACTCATAAATCATCACGAAACCGCTTCAACAGGTGACACGTGTATTCATCAGCGCACATAGCCCATGTGGACTCAGAAATAGTCAACAAAAACTCAGTCATTGCCGACTTAGAAATCATCGTTGAAACACCTTCCAAAGGTGACGCGTAGATTTGTTAGTGCTCGCAGCCCTTGTAGGCTCATAAATAGTCAATAAAAAATGAGTCGTTGCCGAATTAGAAATCATAAACGAACCCGCTTCCACAAGTGACGCGTGGCCTCCTTAACGCCCACAGCCATGTTGACATATGATGTAACCATATTATTCGATAGTTTCACCCACATCTACCTAATGTTTTGTCCATGTTTTATATATAAAATGCCTTGATATTCTTTGTTTTATGTTTTGAAGGCACTTTTGGATGAAAGATGCAAAAGGGAGTAAATTGGAGGTAATTGGCAGATTTGACGTTCAGTCAATGTTTTGTGCAGAGCTTGAGATCTAGAGATCGAAATGAAGTGATTCCAGTGGAACTAAAAAGCTAACATCCATACCTTTCTGGAAATGTAATGCAAGAAAAATAAAAAGAGAAAGATCATGGAAATCACATCCTGCAAAGTCAAATCTCGCATTCTGCCAGTGTTGACCTTTGGCCATTCAAAATTTAATATCTGGAGCTACAGAAGTCCAATTAATTCAAACTCAATTTTCATGGCTTCCTGACTTAAATACCTATCAACGCTCCAAATTTCAGCCAAACAAGATGTCATATGAGGGAGATATGATTTTTCAAAGAGGACAACTGAATTCTGCCAGCAAACAGGTTTCGTGAAGAAACAAGTCCAAATTACATTCCGAAGCATCTAAACCGACATCCAAGTTTTTATATCAGCAATTTAGCTCCTCTAAGTCAGAGCTTGAAGATTTCATGCAAGGCTATTTCTCCTTTTAGGAAAAATAGTTATTGAAGTACTTAAATGTAAACTGCCAACTCAAGGAAGGACTATTTTGTAAAATAGAGACTAGGGTTTCTTAGCATATAAAAAGAAAGAGAGAAGGAGGCAGCAACCAGCAGAAAAGAGGGAGAGCAGAAGGAGGCAGCAGCCAGCAGAGAATAAACACAAATTCTCTCCTCTACAAACCCAAAAAATCATGCTCTTTTCATTCTTTAGAAGTAGTTGTTCAATAGTTATGCAAGGCTAAGCTCTTTTCTTGGTTGCAAGGACACAACAAACCTTCGGATTTCAAGAACCGTGAGATTTATTCTTCCTTTTATTTTCAGTTTATGTTATGAATGAGTATGATTGTTTTCCTATGCATATTTCCTATGATTGTTGTTGATGATTGCTAGAGCGGACTCTAAGTTATTGTTGTGAACAATCTATTGCTAAGTTTAATATCAAAACCGGAGTTGTGATATATGAACTTGTGAAGCAACTAAGCTTGATAATTGTGGTGGAACTACGTTATTGAACTTAGGGAGAACATTTGAACAAAGTGACATAAGCTGCGGACAGCTTGTATGTTAATCTTGATGAAATTATCTAGTTCTTAAAGCTACCATTAAATTGAATCATTAGTGCGGACACTTTGATTGTTTGTTGGTTAGGATTAGTTATACGGCGGATCCGTTAATTAATCAATGTTAAGAAAAGATAAAATTTCAGAAATAAACTGCAATTTTCGTTTCAAGGATCGGTTCTAATTTCCGTTGGTGGATGTGTGCTTGTGACCAAGGTTTGTTTTCTTGATAAGTTTCGGTTTTAATTGATTTTGTTTGCTAGTTTAATTGCTGTCATAGTTTAGATAATCACAAACCAAATCCCCCCAATTACATAACGTACAACATAAAAATCTGACTTGAAACTTCCTCGTGGGATCGACCCCTTGCTTGCTCCATACTACCTTGTGTGTTGTGTTTGAAGCTAGGGTAATTAATTTGTGCGACCGCGACATCGCAACAAATTTTGGCGCCGTTGCCAGGGAGGTAATTTTAGTTGATTCTTGTGCTTGTACTGTTATTTTTATTTGCTGTGAAAAAAAAAAAAGAGAAACAGAATTTTTGCTTGCGACGGTACTGTTAATTTGCGGCAGCGGTACTGTTTAAAACAGAGTTTTTTGTGGAATTAGGTATCGGCCTTTTGTTTCCTGAAGGGAAACGACGTTCTGAACAGGACTATTGATAAATCACTAGCCCCACCCTATTGAGGCCACATTCCTCTGTTTTCTAGTGTTTTTAGGCAGTTTTAGTTTTCTACCATAGGATTTTCGTACAATTTGCATTGTTTTCGATCTCTTGTGTGGTTACTTTCTTTTGAGTTTTCTTAGCAATTTATACCTGTGACCCGTTCTACTAATCAAATTCAAGTGCAGGTTGATCTTGAAATAGAAAGCACTTTACGTAGGTTAAGAAAGGAAGCTCGCCTCAACACCATGGCTATTGCACGACAACAAACACTCAAGGAGCTTGCTGCTCCTAACGTGGAAAATCAACCATTGTGCATAAACATTGACAATAATGTAAACTTTGAGCTCAAATCTGGTTTTATACATTTGTTACCAACATTTAATGGTCTTGCAGGAGAAGATCCTCATACTCATCTCAAGGAGTTCCATATGGTTTGTGTTGGCATGAAACCGAATGGAGTTGATGAAGAACAAGTTAAGTTGAAAGCTTTCCCTTTCTCTTTGAAGGGGGCAGCAAAGGCATGGCTTTTCTCTATTCTCCCAGGATCTATTGGAACTTGGAATGCTATGAAGAAGATTTTCCTTGAGAAGTATTTCCCAGCATCTCGAGTTGCCAACATAAGGAAATAAATATGTGGGATTCGACAATCTCATGGAGAGACACTCTCCGAATATTGGGAAAGATTTGAGCAACTCTGCATTCAATGTCCTCATCATCAAATACCCGATCAGCTGCTCATTCAATATTTCTATGAAGGATTGATGCCTACTGACCGTAGTATCATTGATGCTGCAAGTGGGGGCGCATTGGTGGATAAGACACCCGAGGCTGCACGCCAATTGATCTCAAACATGGCAGCCAACTCAAAACAATTTGGCACTCGTGGAGACTTCTCCAACAAACGAGTAAATGAGGTAAGTATTTCTAACCTTGAAAATAAAGTTAATGATCTTACTTCTCTTGTGCGTTCTTTGGCTTGTGGAAATGTGCAGCAGGTGAAAGTTTGTAGCATATGCTCCTTACAAGGACATGCTTCGGATATGTGCCCAACAATGCAAGAAGACTACATTGAACAAGCTAATGCAATTGATGGAACATTCAACGGACAGCCCCAGCGTAAATATGATCCCTTTTCCAACACGTACAATCCCGGATGGAGAGATCATCCCAACTTACGCTACGGCAACCCATCCCAACCAGGCAATCAAACCCAACAGTTCCATCCCATGGATTTCAATCCCAACAGAATTATCAAGCAAGACAACCTCCTCCATTCACAAACTCCAATGTTGTGGGGTCGTCACCCAAGGATGATCTTCATGAAATGATGAAAACTTTGGCTTCTAATACTGTTACCTTGCAACAAAATGTCATGTCTTTTCAACAGGAAACAAGGTCAAGTATTCACAACTTGGAAAAGCAAATGGGGCAAGTAGCTTCAAGTGTAGGGAAATTGGAAGCACAAATGAATGGAAAGTTGCCCTCCCAAGCATTAAATCCAAAAGAGAATGTTAGTGCAATCATGCTGCGAAGTGGGAAAGAACTTGAAGAGAAAAGGTTGAAACAAATTGAGATGGAGGAAGAAGAAGAGATAGAAACTGAATTGAGTACAAAGAAGGAACATCCTCCTCCTCCACAAACTGAAATAAAGACCAACACTCCAAAGGTAACTCCTCACTCAATTAATTCCAGTTTTAAAACAATTCCACCCTTTCCTGTGAGTTCTTCTAGGTCAAAGAAAGAAGACAAAGAAAAAGAGATTTTAGAGGTTTTCAAGAAAGTAGAACTCAACATTCCTTTGCTTGATGCTATCAAACAAATTCCCAAGTATGCCAAATTCTTGAAGGAGTTGTGTACTACCAAGAGAGCTTTCAAACTAAAAGGTCATGAAACGGTAAGTATGGGTGAAGTTGTATCTGCCGTTGTTCAAAAGAATCTGCCTTTGAAACAAAAAGACCCAGATGCGTTTACTATCCCATGTGTTATTGGTAATGCTAGTTTTAAAAGAGCTTTATGCGATTTAGGTGCATCCATTAGTGTTATGCCCAAACATGTTTATGATTCTCTTAGTCTTGAGCCTTTGAATAAAACTAGCATTGTAATACAACTTGCGGATCGTAGTTTTGTTTATCCACTTGGTGTGATAGAAGATGTCCTAGTCAAGATTGATAGTTTGGTTATTCCATGTGATTTTTATATTCTTGATATGGAACATGATTCTTGTGATTCATCAACCAGTACTCATATATTGTTTGGGAGACCATTCTTGAAAACCGCCAACGCAAAGATTGATTGTGGTAAGGATACCTTATCTATGGAGGTAGGAGATGAAAAAATTGAATTCAATTTTCATGATGCAATGAAATATCCTTATAGCAATGTTTATTCTATCACATGCTATGACCAAATTGATAAGTGTGTGCAGCAAGTTTGTGATTTTGATTGCGAAGACGGATTAAGCATAGCTTTGAGCTATGGCTATGATTTCACCAAGATAGAAGAGATAGAGAGGCACGTGTGTGTTCCCCAAAACGTGCACGAATCAGTATTGGCCTTACAAGCTTTGCAAACCGTTCCCCATGGTAATGTCTTTGTTGATTTAGTACTCTCACATAAAAAGCTTTTGCCATCTATTTTACAGGCCCCCGAGTTAGAATTAAAACCTTTGCCCGATAATTTGAAATATGTATTCATTGGCGACAACAATACACTTCCCGTTATCATAGCAAAAGGTTTGACAAGTATGCAAGAGGAAAAACTTGTGAAGTTGTTGTGTGATCACAAGACGGCCATTGGATGGACTTTAGCCGACATCAAGGGCATTAGTCCCTCAATGTGTATGCATCATATACTATTGGAGGACAATGCAAAACCAACAAGGGAAATGCAAAGGAGGTTGAACCCGCCTATGATGGAGGTAGTGAAAGCTGAAATTTTAAAACTGTTAGATGCAGGAGTCATTTACCGCATCACTGACAGTAAATGGGTCGCGCCAATCCATGTGGTGCCCAAAAAGACCGGAATCACATTGGTGAAAAAAAAAATGATGAGCTCATTCCTACTCGCATCTCGAGTGGATGGAGAATGTGTGTTGATTACAGAAAGCTCAATCTTTCTACACGCAAAGATCATTTCTCATTACCATTCATGGATCAAATGCTTGAACGCCTAGCAGGTAAGTCTTTTTATTGCTTTCTTGATGGATATAGTGGATACAATCAGATTGTTATTAATCATGAGGATCAAGAAAAGACTACATTTACATGTCCATTTGGTACATATGCATATAGGAGAATGCCTTTTGGTCTCTGTAATGCTCCTGCAACTTTTCAAAGATGCATGATGAGTATTTTTTCTGACTATGTTGAAAGAATAATCGAGGTTTTTATGATGATTTCACGGTGTATGGTGATTCTTTTGATAAATGTCTAGAAAATTTATCTTTAATCTTGAAAAGGTGCATTGAAACTAACCTTGTCTTGAACTATGAAAAGTGTTATTTTATGGTAGAACAAGGAATAGTTCTTGGGCATGTTGTGTCTTCACGTGGATTAGAGGTTGATAAAGCTAAGATAGATGTTATTTCATCATTGCCTTACCCCTCATGCGTGAGGGAAGTTCGTTCTTTTCTAGGCCATGCAGGTTTCTATCGACGTTTTATCAAAGATTTCTCGAAGATTACAGCACCCTTGTGCAAACTATTAGCCAAAGAAGTGGATTTTGTGTTTGATCAAGCATGTAAAGATGCCCATGATGAGCTTAAGAGACATGTCACATCTGCCCCTATCATCCAACCACCAAATTGGGATGAACCTTTTGAGATAATGTGTGATGCGAGTGACTATGTGGTAGGAGCTGTGCTTGGGCAAAGAATTGGGAAGAATTTGCATGTTATCGCCTATGCTTCTCGCATGTTGGATGGAGCACACTGCAATTACCATACAACTGAAAAGGAACTTTTTGCAGTGGTGTTTGCTCTTGAAAAATTTAGGTCATATCTACTTGGTACAAAAGTCATTGTTTTTACTGACCATGCAGCTCTCAGGTATCTTTTGAAGAAGAAGGAGTCCAAACCAAGACTGATTAGGTGGATCTTGCTTTTACAAGAATTCGATCTTGAGATCAAAGACAAAAAAGGTGTTGAAAACCATGTGGCTGATCACTTGAGCCGACTGAGGACCGAGGATATACAGATCGAAACAATAAGAGAGACATTCCCTGATGAGCAGTTGTATATGTTGCATTCCTCTACAAGACCATGGTATGCTGATTTGGTAAACTATTTAGTCACCAAAGAATTCCCTCCAGGTTTGTCTAAACCCCAAAAAGATAAGTTACGAGCTGATGCTAAATATTATTTTTGGGACGATCCTTACCTTTGAAAATTTTGTGCGGATCAAGTAGTTAGGAGGTGTGTACCACAAGATGAATTTCATTCCATTCTCACTTTTTGTCATTCTCATTCTTGTGGTGGGCATTTTGGAGCAAAAAGAACAGCCCACAAGGTACTTGAAAGTGGTTTCTATTGGCCTTCTATTTTTAAAGATGCATATCACTTCTGCAAATCATGTGAAAAATGCCAAAGAACAGGTAATATCACTCATAAGAATCAAATGCCTTTAACGAATATTCTTGTAAGTGAAATTTTTGATGTTTGGGGTATTGACTTTATGGGTCCATTTCCTTCTTCATTTGGCAATCTTTATATTCTTCTTGCTGTTGATTATGTGTCCAAATGGATTGAGGCGAAAGCCACACGAACTAACGATGCTAAGGTTGTTTTAGATTTTGTCAGGACTCATATATTTGACAGGTTTGGAATCCCTAAAGCTATCATTAGTGATCGTGGCACTCATTTCTGTAATCGTTCCATGGAAGCATTGCTACGCAAATATCATGTGACTCATCGAACTTCCACAGCATATCATCCTCAAACGAATGGCCAAGCTGAAATTTCAAATCGAGAAATCAAGTCCATTTTGGAGAAAACAGTGCAACCTAACCGGCGAGATTGGAGTCTACGTCTTGGAGATGCACTTTGGGCTTATCGGACTGCTTATAAATCACCTATAGGAATGTCACCTTATAGAATGATTTATGGGAAAGCATGTCATCTACCGGTGGAGCTTGAACACAAAGCTTTTTGGGCCATTAAACAATGTAACATGGATTATGATGCTGCTGGGATTGCAAGAAAACTACAACTGCAAGAGTTGGAAGAAATTCGAAATGATGCTTACGAGAATGCAAGGATTTACAAAGAAAAGACTAAGAATCTTCATGACCGAATGCTTACAAGAAAGGAGTTTCATGTTGGAGACAAAGTCCTTCTTTATCATTCACGTTTGAAACTTTTTCCTGGAAAATTGCGCTCTCGTTGGATTGGACTCTTTGTTGTTTCTAATCTTTTTCCTTATGGTGCAGTTGAAATTACAAGTTTAGAAACCAACAAAGTACTCAAGGTCAATGGGCATCGTTTAAAACCTTTTTATGAAGGTTGGACGGCAGAACTCACCGCTTCTGTAGAGTTAGCTGAACCAATCTATGAAGAATGAGCATGCCACATGTCAAGCCAATGACATAAAACAAAAGCGCTTACTGGGAGGCAACCCAGCACAAAAAAAAATCAGATTTGCTTTCTTTTTCCTTATCTTTTATTTTTTTCGCATTTTAATTTATTTTCTGTCATTCTCTTCTATTCCTTTGCTTTTATTTCAACATTGAGGACAATGTTGTGTTTTAAGTGTGGGGGTATTGGGAGAATGTTGGTTTTCTAATTTTGGTTTTCTTTGTTATTTTTCAAAAAAAAAAATTATGTTTGATCTTTTGAACTCCCATTGGTTTTTGAGAATATGAGTATTATGTATGAGAATTAGTTGAGATAGATGAAGATATAAATCAAATGAAGGAGTATGCATGTACATTTTAAGGTTTAATTGGTTTAGGGATTGACTTTGAGAATATGCCATGTTGACTTTATAGTGTTATATCAATGCAAGCTTTTGAGCCTTCAATATTATATTCTTTGATTGTGCATTCTTTCAATGATATGTATCTCTAGAACTTGCTTCATATCTTGTTGAGATTACATTCACATTACATATATACATGAAGATGATAAAGGCATTAGAAATTTTAACCACTTGAGCCAAAAAGCCAACCAAAAGCATATTATCCTTAGTGAGCCCCTTTTGAGCTTGTTTATCTTTTCTTTGCTTTATCCATGTATAAGCCTTAACTTTTTATATGTTTTCCTTTTCCCTTGGCCAAGGATTAGTAGAGCATATACTTATGATATCTCATGGAATTATGGTTGGAAATTATGTGAAAGGAAAGAAGAAGTGATGCTTGATGAAAAGATGGGCAAAGTTGCCAAAGGTAAAAAAAAAAAAAAAAAGAAAGAAAAAAAAGAAGAAGAAGAACAAAGAAAAAGAAAAAAAAAGTGTTCCTTTATGTTCTTAAGATTTTATGTTGAAAAAGCTTGAAATCAAAAGAAGCTAAGCATTGGTGATTAAAGATGGAAAATTTATGTGCTTTGATGAAATATCTTGTTTGAAATATCATTTTTCAGAATGCTCTACTTTCTTTGGTTTGAACCTTTTCTTTTACTCTCTTTTACCTCACCTTAACCTTAGCCCCATTACAACCGGAAAATAAGACCTTTTGATTCATGCATTGCTTGTAAATATGTTAGTAATGAAGATGAGATTGAAGAGCAAGCTTATGGTAGAACATATTCATTGATTGAATTTGAGAGATTTAAACACATAAGCCCTAAACACATGAGTGTTGGAGTGTATATCAATGAGAGGACCTATCACTTTGGCATGGCATAGATTTCATTTAAATCCCGACGATTAATTGAGTTTTGAAGTTTGCATGTAAATAAATTCATGAAAATTTATACCCTTTATCCTTCTTGATTGTATTCCTGTTTATAATGCATATATTCTTGGACATTGATGGGAGATTAAGAGATTGATCATAGTTATTTTCAATTTAATTTTATTTATCCTTTCTCGAGGACAAGCAAGAGCTAAGTGTAGGGGTATTTGATGTAACCATATTATTCGATAGTTTCAACCACATCTACCTAATGTTTTGTCCATGTTTTATATATAAAATGCCTTGATATTCTTTGTTTTATATTTTGAAGGCACTTTTGGATGAAAGATGCAAAAGGGAGTAAATTGGAGGTAATTGGCAGATTTGACGTTCAGTCAATGTTTTGTGCAGAGCGTGAGATCTAGAGATCGAAATGAAGTGATTCCAGTGGAACTAAAAAGCTAACATCCATACCTTTCTGGAAATGTAATGCAAGAAAAATAAAAAGAGAAAGATCATGGAAATCACATCCTGCAAAGTCAAATCTCGCATTTTGCCAGTGTTGACCTTTGGCCATTCAAAATTTAATATCTGGAGCTACAGAAGTCCAATTAATGCAAACTCAATTTTCGTGGATTCCTGACTTAAATACCTATCAACGCTCCAAATTTCAGCCAAAAAAGATGTCATATGAGGGAGATATGATGTTTCAAAGATGACAACTGAATTCTGCCAGCAAACAGGTTTCGTGAAGAAACAAGTCCAAATTACATTCCGAAGCATCTAAACCGACATCCAAGTTTTTATATCAGCAATTTAGCTCCTCTAAGTCAGAGCTTGAAGATTTCATGCAAGGCTATTTCTCCTTTTAGGAAAAATAGTTATTGAAGTACTTAAATGTAAACTGCCAACTCAAGGAAGGACTATTTTGTAAAATAGAGACTAGGGTTTCTTAGCATATAAAAAGAAAGAGAGAAGGAGGCAGCAGCCAGCAGAAAAGAGGGAGAGCAGAAGGAGGCAGCAGCCAGCAGAGAATAAACACAAATTCTCTCCTCTACAAACCCAAAAAATCATGCTCTTTTCATTCTTTAGAAGTAGTTGTTCAATAGTTATGCAAGGCTAAGCTCTTTTCTTGGTTGCAAGGACACAACAAACCTTCGGATTTCAAGAACCGTGAGATTTATTCTTCCTTTTATTTTCAGTTTATGTTATGAATGAGTATGATTGTTTTCCTATGCATATTTCCTATGATTGTTGTTGATGATTGCTAGAGCGGACTCTAAGTTATTGTTGTGAACAATCTATTGCTAAGTTTAATATCAAAACCGGAGTTGTGATATATGAACTTGTGAAGCAACTAAGCTTGATAATTGTGGCGGAACTACGTTATTGAACT
This sequence comes from Populus trichocarpa, assembly GCF_000002775.5. Taxonomy (NCBI): domain Eukaryota; kingdom Viridiplantae; phylum Streptophyta; class Magnoliopsida; order Malpighiales; family Salicaceae; genus Populus; species Populus trichocarpa. Next base: position 8,139,164 of record NC_037296.2, read on the forward strand.
TAGGGAGAACATTTGAACAAAGTGACATAAGCTGCGGACAGCTTGTATGTTAATCTTGATGAAATTATCTAGTTCTTAAAGCTACCATTAAATTGAATCATTAGTGCGGACACTTTGATTGTTTGTTGGTTAGGATTAGTTATACGGCGGATCCGTTAATTAATCAACGTTAAGAAAAGATAAAATTTCAGAACATAAACTGCAATTTTTGTTTCAAGGATCGGTTCTAATTTCCGTTGGTGGATGTGTGCTTGTGACCAAGGTTTGTTTTCTTGATAAGTTTCGATTTTAATTGATTTTGTTTGCTAGTTTAATTGCTGCCATAGTTTAGATAATCACAAACCAAATCCCCCCAATTACATAACGTACAACATAAAAATCTGACTTGAAACTTCCTCGTGGGATCGACCCCTTGCTTGCTCCATACTACCTTGTGTGTTGTGTTTGAAGCTAGGGTAATTAATTTGTGCGACCGCGACATCGCAACAACATAGAAATAGACAACGAGAACTGAGTCATTGCCAACTCATAAATCATCAACGAAACCGCTTCCACAAGTGATAGGTGGATTGCTCAGCGCACATAGCCCCTGTTGACTCAGAAATAGTCATCGAAAACTTTGTTGTTGCCGCCTTAGAAATCATCACCGAAAAACCTTCCAAAGGTGACGCGTGGATTTGTCAGCGCTTGCAGCCCCTATCGACTCAGAAAAAGTCAAGGAAAACTGAGTTCCTGCCTACTCAGAAATCATCAACGAAACTGCTTGCACAGGTGACACATTGATTCATCAGTGGCCACAGCCCCTGTTGACTCAGAATTAGTCAATGAAAACTTAGTCGCTGCCGACTCAGAAATCATCAACGAAACCTCTTCCTCAGGTGACGCGTGGATTTATCAGCGGCCACAACACCTATTGACTAAGAATTAGTCAACGCAAACTAAGGCACCGTCGACTCAGAAATCATCAACGAGATCGCTTCCACAGTTGACGTGTGGATTCATCAGCGCCCACAGCCCCTGTTGACTCAGAAATTGTCAACGAAAACTGAGTCGCTGCCTACTCAGAACTCGTCACCAAAACTCTTTCCAAAGGTGACGCGTGGATTCGTTAGCGCTCACAGGCCCTATGGACTCAAAAAAACTCAACCAAAACTAAGTCGTTGCCGACTCAGAAATCATCAACGAAACCGCTTCCACAAGTGACCCGTGGATTTGTCAGCGCCCACAACCCCTGTTGACTCAGAATTATTCAAAGAAAACTGAGTCGATGGTGTCTCAGAAATCGTCACCAAAACGCCTTCCATACGTAACGCGTGGATTCGTCAGCGATCGCAACCCTTGTCGACTCCGAAAAGTCAAAAAATTGAGTCGGTGTCGACTTGGAAATCATCAACGAAACCACTTCCAAAGGTGACGCGTGGATTCGTCACCACACCCACCCCTGGTGACTCAGATATAGTCAACAAAAATAGAGTCGTTGCCAACTCAGAAATCATCAACGAAACCACTTACTCATGTGACGCGTGGGTTCATCAGCAGCCACAACCCCTGTTGACTCAGAATTAGTCAACGAAAACTGAGGCGCTGCTTCTTAGAAATCATCAACGAAACTGCTTCCACAGGTGTCGCGTGGCTTCCTCAGCGGCCACAACCCTAGTTGACTCAGAAATAGTGAACGAAAATTGAGTCGCTGCCGACTTGGAAATTATCAACAAAACCACTTCCAAAGGTAACGCGTGGATTCGTAGGCACATCCACCTCTGTTGACTCAGAAATAGTCAACGAAAACTAATATGCTGCTGACTCATAAATCATCACCAAAACCGCTTCCACAGGTGACGCGTTGATTCGTTAGTGCGCATTGATGCAACCATATTATTCGATAGTTTCACCCATATTTAACTAGTGTTTTACCTATGTTATTAATATAAAGTGCCTTGATATTCTTTGTTTTATGTTTTGAAGACACTTTTGGATGAAAGATGCAAAAAGGAGTAAATTGAAGGTAATTGGCAGATTTGACCCTCAATCGATGTTTTGTGCAGAGCGTGAGTTCTAGAAGTCGAAATGAAGTGATTCCAATGGCATTAGAAAGCTAACATCCATACCTTTCTGTAAATCTAAGTCAAGAAAAATAGAAAGAAAAAGAGCATGGAAATCACATCCTTCAAAGTCAAATATCGCATTCTGCTAGTGTTGACCTTTGTCCATTCAAAATTTAATATCTGGAGCTGTCGACATCCAATTGATGCAAACGCAATTGTTTTGGATTCCTGACTCAAAGGCATATAAACGCTCCAAATTTCAGCCAAAACCGATGTTAACTGAATTCTGCCAGCAAACAGGTTTCGTGAAGAAACGAATCCAAATTACATCCCGAAGCATCCAAACCGACATCTAAATTTTTTATTTTAGCAATTTAGCTCCTCTAGAAGGTCAAGGAAGGAAACCACCAACCACAAATCACCAACCACAAACCAGCTGCCAGCCGCCAGCCGCTAGCCGCCTTCACACTACCACCATCTCTTGATATTCACACTTGAACTTTGCTTTTTCTTACTTACAATTTGTGTATAAATAGGCAGCTAAGTTTATGCTATTAAGAGAGCCAAGAGAGAGGGAGAGGGAGTGTAGTAGAATCAAAGAAAGAAGGGTGGCAGCCATAAGAGAAGAAACACAAACTCTCCCCTCTATAAATCAGAAATCATGTATTCTTCCATCTTTAGGAGTAGTTGTTCAATAGATATGCAAGGCTAAGCTTGTTTTCTTGGTTGCAAGGATGCAAACACCTTCAGATTTCAAGAACTGTGAGATTTATTCTTCCATTTATTTTCAATTTGTATTATGAATGAGTATGTTTGTTTTCCTATGCATATTTCCTAAGATTGTTTATCTTAATTGCTAGAGCGGACTCTAAGTTATTATTGTGAACAATCTATTGCTAAGTTTGATATCAAAACCGGAGTTGTGGTATATAAACTTGTAAAGCAACTAAGCTTGATAATTGTAGCGGAACTATGTTATTAAACTTAGGGAGAACATTCGATCAAAGCAACACAAGCTGACAACTTGGTTGTTAAGATTAATGAATTTATCTAGATCTTAAGACTGCCATTGGATTAAATCATTAGTGCGAACACTGTGATTGTTTGTTGGTTAGGGTTATTTATACGGCGGTTCCGTTAATTACCAACATTAAGAAAAGATAAGAAATTCAGAATATAAACTGAAGTTCGTTTCAAGGATCGGTTCTAATTTCTGTAGGTGGATGTGTGCTTGCGACCAAGGTTTGTTTTCTTGATATATTTCAGTTTCAATTGATTTTGTTTGTTAGTTTAATTTCTACCGTAGTTTAGATCATTGCAAATCAAACCCCCCATTGCATAACGTATAGCATAAAAATCTGAACTAAACCTTCCACGTGGGATCGACCCCTTGCTTGCTCTATACTATCTTGTGTGTTTTAAGCTAGGGTAATTAATTTGTGCAACCGCGACATCACAACACGCATAGCCCTACTTGGCTCAGAAATAGTTAATGAAAACTGAGTCGTTGTCGCCTCAAAAATCATCAACAAAATCGCTTCCACAGGTGACACGTGGATTCCTCAGCGAACACAACCCCTGTTGACTCATAAATAGTCAACAAAAACTCAGTCGCTACCGACTCAGAAATCATCACCAAGACCTCCCAAAGGTCAGCACCCACAGCCCCTGTCGACTCAGAAAAAGTCAAGGAAAACTGACTCGGCGCCGACTTGGAAATCATCAACGAAACCACTTCCAAAGGTGACGCGGGATTCACCAACACACCCACCCCTGTTGACTCAGAAATAGTCAACGAAAACTGAGTCGTTGCCCACTTAGAAATCATCAACGAAACCGCTTCCACAGGTGACCCGTGGATTCATCAGCGCCCACAGCCCCTGTTGACTCAGAATTAGTGAACGAAAACAGTGGCGCTGCCGACTCAGAAATCATCAACGAAACCATTTCCTCAGGTGAAGCGTGGATTCATCAGCGGCCACAACCCCTGTTGACTCAGAATTATTCAACGAAACTTGAGGCGCTGCCTACTCAGAAATCATCAACGAAACTGCTTGCACAGGTGACACGTGGATTCCTCACCAAACACAGCCCCTGTTGACTCATAAATAGTCACGAAAACGCAGTCGTTGCCGACTCAAAAATCATCACCGGAAGACCTTCCAAAGGTGACGCGTGGATTCGTCAGCACCCGCAACCCCTGTCGACTCAGAAAAAGTCAAGGAAAACTGACTGGGCGCCGACTTGGAAATCATCAATGAAACCACTTCCAAAGGTGACGCGGGATTCACCAACACACCCACCCCTGTTGACTCAGAAACAGTCAACGAAAACTAAGTCGTTGCCGACTCAGAAATCATCAATGAAACCGCTTCCACAGGTGACCCGTGGATTCATCAGCGCCCACAGCCCCTATTGACTCAGAATTAGTGAACGAAAATAGTGGCGCTGCCGACTCAGAAATCATCAATGAAACCACTTCCTCAGGTGACGCGTGGATTCATCAGCGACCACAACCCCTGTTGACTTAGAATTAGTCAACGAAAACTGAGGCGCTGCCTACTCATAAATCATCAACAATACCACTTCCACAGGTGACGCATGGCTTCCTCAGCGCCCACAGCCCTAGTTGACTCAGAAATAGTGAATGAAAACTGAGTCGATGCGGCTTGGAAATCATCAACAAAACCACTTCCAAAGGTGACGCATGGATTCATGGATTTATAGGCACAAAACCACTCAGAAATAGTCAACGAAAACTAATATGCTGCTGACTCAGAAATCATCACCAAAACCGCTTCCAAAGGTGATACGTTGATTCATCAACGCGCACAGCCCTACTTGGCTCAGATATAGTTAATGAAAACTGAGTCGTTGTCACCTCAGAAATCATCAACGAAACCACTTCCACAGGTGACACATGGATTCCTCAGCGAACACAACCTTTGTTGACTTATAAATAGTCAACAAAAACTCAGTCGCTGCCGACTCAGAAATCATCACCGGAAGACCTTTCAAAGGTGACACATGGATTCATGAGCACCTGCAGCCCCTGTCGACTCAGAAAAAGTCAAGGAAAATTGACTCGGCGCCAACTTGGAAATCATCATCGAAACCACTTCTAAAGGTGACGCGTGGATTCGTCAGCACACCCACCCCTGCTGATTCAAAAATAGTCAATGAAAACTGAGTCATTGCCGACTCAAAAATCATCAACGAAACTGCTTCCACAGGTGACCCATGGATTCATCAGCGCCCACAACCCCTGTTGACTCAGAATTAATGAATGAAAATAGTGGCACTACCGACTCAGAAATCATCAACAAAACCATTTCCTCAGGTGACGCGTGGATTCATCAGCGGCCACAACCCCTGTTGACTCAGAATTAGTCAATGAAAACTGAGGCGCTGGTTACTCAGAAATCATCAACGAAACCACTTCCGCAGGTGACGCGTGGCTTCCTTAGTGGCCACAACCCTAGTTGACTCAGAAATAGTGAACGAAAATTCTGAGTCGGCATCGACTCAATTTTAGTCAACGAAAACTGAGGCGCTGCTTACTCAAAAATCATCAACGAAACTGCTTTCGCAGGTGACGCGTGGCTTCCTCAGTGGCCACAACCCTAGTTGACTCAGAAATAGTGAACGAAAACTGAGTCGATGCCGACTCAGAAATCATCACTAAATTCTTTACAAAGGTGACCCATGGTTTCATCAACGCCCACATCCCTTGTTGACTCAGAATTTGATTCTGTCGCTGCTGCTGATTTATGAAAGGGCAGCGACAGGGGTTGCGTTTATGATTTCTAAGTCAGCGACGACTCAGTTCTCGTCAACAATTTCTGTGTTAGCAGAGAATCTGTCTCGCTGCTAAATTGTGTTGCCTGCAGCGAGTCAGTTTTCGCTGCTGAATTCTGGTGTTTGCGGCGAACCAATGTTCCCTGCCAAATTATGTCGTCCGCAGCGAATCTGCTTTCGCTGCCGAATTGTGTTGTCTGTGGCGAATCTGCTTTCGCTACCGAATTGTGTGGCCTGCAACGAACTAGTTTTCGTTGTCGAATTGTGGTGCTGGCAGCGAATCTGTTTTCACTGCTGAATTGTGGTGCCTGCAACGAATCAGTTTTCGCTGCCAAATTACGCTGGCTACATCGAATCAGTTCTGCTGCCGATTTGTGTCGCCTGCAGTGAACTAGTTTCGCTGCCAAATTGTGTTTTCCGCAGCGAATCAGTTTTCGCTGCTGAATTCTGGTGTCTGCGGCGAATCAGTGTTCGCTGTCGAATTATATCGTCCGCAACGAATTTGCTTTCGCTGCTAAATTGTGTTGTGTGCATCGAATTTGCTTTCACTGCTGAATTGTGTGGCCTATAGTGAACCAGTTTTCGCTGCCGAATTGTGGTGCCGACAACAAATCAGTTTTTGCTGCTTAATTGTGGTGCCTACAACAAATTAGTTTTAGGTGTTGAATTGTGGTGGCTATAGCGAATCACTTTGGCTGCTGATTTGTGTAGCCTGCAACGAACCAGTTTTGCTGTCGAAGTGTGTTGTCTACAGCGAATTAGGTTTCGCTGTCGAATGGTGTTGCCTGCAGCGAAGGAATTTTCATTGTCGAATTACGTTGTCTGCAGCGAATCAGCATTCGCTGCTGAAATTACATTGTCTACAGCGAATCTGTGTTCGCTGCTGAAATTGTGTGTCTACAGCGAATTAGCATTCGCTACCCAAAATTGTGTTGTCTGTAGTGAATTAGCGTTCGCTGCTGAAAGTGCGTGTTCAGTTTGAGTTGTCTGTAACGAATTAGCATTCGCTGCTAAAAGTGTGTGTTTTGTAGTGAATTTGTGATTCGTTGCCGAAATTGAGCTGTCAACAATGAATTAGCATTCACTGCTGAAAGTGTATTGACTGCAGCGAAATTGTGATTCACTGCCGAAATTGAGTTGCCTGCAGTGAATTAGCATTCGCTGCTGAAAGTGTGTTGGCTGCAGCAAAGTAGCATTCGCTGCCAAAATTGAAATGCCTCCAGCGAATCAGTTTTGCTGCCGAATTGTGCAGCCAGCAGCGAACCAGTTTCGGCTGCTGATTTTCTACAATAGACTCCTCAGTCAGAAATGACTTAAATGCTTGCAACAATTTCATGTATGATTGTGTAAAATGGGAACATTTGCATGTGAACATATGGATTCTAGAAATAGGTATGGTGATGAATGTGTTTCACAAAGCAAATGTGCTGATTTGTGACCATTGACGTGTTAGGTGGAGCGACCATGACCGGACCTTTGACCGAGCAAGGACCTACAGGAGGAATGAGTAGGTGTGATGCGATCCAACCATCAAAGGATCCATTGGAGGTTCCAGTTGGTCCAGTTACTAGGCTTAGGGCTAAGAAGTTCGAAGAAGCTTTCAATGGACTTCTTCAAGATACATGGGCTAAGGTGGACTTCAAGAGGATTTGTAATAATAAAGAGCAAGCCTTGATTAATCTGATTCATGTTCAAAAGGGGCTTGTTGGTGGAACGAAGACCATTACACAAGGATTGGGAGAAGAAGACTAGATTGGGACAGTTTTACCTTTTGTTACTCTTTTGGTCATAACTAGAGCTACAGAACAAATTTTGATGTGATTCTAGTTGAACTGGAAACTAGACTTCCATACCTTTCCAACGGTATATGGCACGTCTTCTAATTCATTAAGACGAGAGAGAACCATCTATTTTAAGTTGGGCCTTGCTGCTACCAGATAGAATGCGGAAACAACGAACTTGTCTTATTTAATTAGTTGGGCTATCAAACTTTAATTATTTTGAGAGGAGACAATTTTTTTGGGTTTTAGACTTGTTTATTTTGTTTATTTTAATTAGTTTGGGCTAGTTTTAGCTTGGGTTGATTATTATTTAAATTGGGTTTATGTGAGACCCATTAGGGAAACTAGGGTTTTGGCTTGGAGTTTAAATATTTTTTAGGAATAATTTTAGGTCAGACTTTTGATAATATTTTCAGCATTGTAGCCGACTTTTGGTTGCTCAATCTTGGTTCTTGATTGAACTTTGAACTCTTCAAAGAATTGATCATTCTTTATTGTGAATTTATACTTCCTTTGCTCGTCTCCAGGTGTAGGCATTGTGATCGAGTTGGTTTATAGTCTTGTTGCCTTGGAGCAAGTCTTCCATTGTGATAAGCTCATTCAAATCTCAACAAACTTGGGTTAGATTGATCTTGGGGTCGCGAATACCATTAAATTCCGCTAAGGTTCACATCAGTTGGTATCAGAGCTGATTTAATCACAAGTTATATCCTTCAATTTGAGTCTTTATTGTTTCTTGTTTAATTCTTGATAGATTCGACCACTGATATATATATATATATATATATATATATATATATATATATATATATATATATAGGGATCTTACTTTTGATTGCTTTGTTAAACACTTAATCATAAGTTAGTGTTCTTTTGATGTTTTCTTGATCAAAATTGGCACACACCTAAGTTCTTGATTTTGTTTTGTTCTTGCCGAAATATATACATCTATATATATAAAAAAAAGGAGGCTTGATCTTGAAATCTTGATTGCTGCTGCACACAAAAAAAAGAAAAAAAAATCACTTTTGTTTTGTTTTGGCCGAATACATGCTTGAGAAAACCTTGATCATTGGGAAATTAGTTAGTCTTGATTCGTGAATCTTTTAGTAGTTTTGTTCATGTTTCTTGAAAATTTGGGTAGTTTAATTGATTTTCTTGAGTTTCTGGAATTTTCTTGAATTAAATCCTTAGTTCTTGATAATTCATAATTGTTTAGCTCTTTTCTGATTTTTTTTTAATTTTTATTCGTGTCTTCAAATTGTCATATTATTCGTACAAATTTGCATTGCTATTCGTGAATTTGTCATCGAGTTTTGTTTTGTTAGTTTCGTAATTTCTTGCTTCTTGAGTCTATATCAAATTTATAAATTCACTACATAGTTGGTTGATTTTTCTGAATTGTTTCTAAGTGATTTCAAGAACTAAAGAAAGGCAATTTGAGTGGAAAAAGGCATAAGGAGCATATTCGAGTGAAAAGCCTATAAATTTGTGTGAAACACGAGTGAGTGAGGTGTTATTTTTATTGCTAACGATTTTCATGCAGGTTTAAAAAAAAATAATGTCTTCTAACAGTGTGCAACAGAAGAAGGGTGAAATCTTAGAAGATGGGCTTTTGAGAACAACAAATGAAATTTATGTTTGGTGAGCTAATGACTAGGATTGAAAAATTAGAGACTAGGTCTGATGGAGGGCGTAGTAAAAGGGGTAAAGAAGCTAGGAAGGAGGAGAGTGTTGCTGGAAACTCTACAGATGAAGCCGAGGATGATCTTAACCGTGGTGGTGGGTTCCGTACACATAGGGGAGAGAGGTGTGAGAATCGGTCAAGGAGGGGACATTTTCAGCCACATAGGGATTTTGGGCATAGAGGGGATTTTGATGATTTGGGAGATATAGACCGAAATTTGGGTAGTATTAAGTTAAAAATCCCAGCCTTTAAGGGAAAAACTGATCTGGAAGCTTATTTAGATTGGGAAAAAAAGGTGGAGATGATTTTTGACATCCATAGGTACTTTGAAGAAAAAAAGGTTAAGTTAGCTGTAGTGGAGTTTACTGATTATGCCATGGTTTGGTGGGAAAGATTGGTGGTAGAAAGAAGAAGGAATAGAGAAAGACCAGTTAACACATGGGAGGAGTTGAAGACAATAATGAAGAAGAGGTATGTTCCTAAACATTATTATTGAGAGTTGTTTAATCATTTACAAATGATTATATAGGGTAATAAGAGTGTGTAGGAGTATCAGAAAGAATTAGAGGTGGCTATGATTAGAGCTAATGTTAATGAAGATGAGGAAGTTACTATGTCTAGGTTTTTGAATGGCTTGAATAGAGACATAACTAATGTTGTGGAGTTGCAATCATATGTTGATTTGGAGGAGTTAGTACACTTAGCCATTAAGGTTGAAGGATAGTTGAAAAGGAAGGGCAATACACGACCTGGAGCTTATACGGGGTCTTCTTCGAGTTGGAAGATGAATTATAGGAGAGAGGGTAGTGCGTCATCGAAGCCTTCGGTGACTTCTAAAGTTGCCGAACCTACCTCCATGAAGAAGCAGGTTTCGGCCAATGATCAAAAACTTAAGGGAGAAGTTCAACTGAAGTGTAATCGTGATATAAAGTGTTTCAAGTGTCAGGGATTGAGACACTATGCAAATCGTCGAGTTATGATTCTAAGGGATGATGGAGAGATTGTGTCCACTAGTGAGGAGTCTGATTGTGATGACATTCCCCCACTTGAGGATGCTAGTGATTTAAAGTATGTTGTTGGTGATAAAGTTTTGGTGATTAGAAGGTCACTTAGTGTTCAGACTAAGGAGGATGATGTGGAGCAATAAAGGGAGAACATCTTCCATACTAGATGCCTAATCAACGATAAGGTATGTAGTATGATCATTGATAGTGGTAGTTGTACTAATGTTGCTAGTGTTACTTTGGTTAGAAAGTTGGGATTGAATACCATAAAGCATGAGAGACCTTATCAACTTCAATGGTTGAATGAATGTGGTGTTGTTATGGTGAATAGACAGGTGATGATTTCTTTTTCAGTAGGCAAATATAAGGATGAAGTGTTATGTGATGTTGTGCCTATGCATGCTCTACTCATCTGTTACTAGGGAGGCCTTGGTAATTTGATAGAAAAGCTAAGCACGATGGGTTTAAGAACAAGTATTCATTAGAGAAGGATGGAAGGATTTATACACTTGCCCCACTCTCACCAAAGCAAGTGTAAAGATCAAATTCAATTGAAGAAGAGTTATGAGGAAGAGCAACATGTTTCGACCAAAGTGGAGGAACAAAAAGATTCGGCCAAAATGGAAAAACAAGCTGAACAACATGGTGAGGATGTGAGGAAGAGAGAAAAAAAAAGTGAGCCATGAGTTGAAAACAAAAGGGAACAAAGTTTTGGCCCTTAGGACATTAGGGGAGGGTCACGACCAAGAATAAAAAAATGAAAAGAAGGCCGAGAGTGGAGAGAAGAAAGAAAGGGTGAGAAAAGAAGAGTGTAGAAAAAGTAGAGAAACACCTTAACTTTTTTGCAAAATCTAATGATCTTAAACATGCCTATCTTTCTGACTTGCCTATGATTTTACTTGTGTATAAGGAGGCATTCTTTAACTCAAATGATTTAGATTCTTGTGTTCCTAGTGTTGTTAAAGTTCTTTTACAGGAATTTGAGGATGTCTTTCTAGATGACATTCCTAGTGGTTTGCCGCCAATTAGAGGTATTGAGCATCAAATTGACTTTGTTCCAGGAGCATCTATACCAAATAGGTCGGCTTATAGGAGCAATCCTGAAGAGACTAAGGAGCTTCAAAGGCAAGTGGGGGAGTTGATGTCGAAAGGATACATTTGAGAGAGCATGAGTCCTTGTGCAGTTCTTGTGCTTCTTGTTCCAAAAAAAGACAAAACTTGGCGAGTGTGTGTGGATTGTCGAGCTATCAATAACATCACTGTAAAGTATCGACATCCCATTCCTAGATTAGATGATATGTTGGATGAATTATGTGGTTCTAAATTGTTTTTGAAAATTGATTTGAAAAGTGGTTATCATCAAATTAGGATGAAAGAAAGGGATGAATGGAAAACTGCTTTTAAAACTAAATATGGTTTGTATGAGTGGTTGGTTATGCCTTTTGAACTTACTAATGCACCTAGTACTTTTATGAGATTGATGAATCATGTGCTGCGTGCTTTTATTGGTAAGTTTGTAGTCGTTTACTTTGATGATATCTTGATTTATAGTAGGGAGATTGATGAGCATATAAGTCATTTGAGACAAGTTCTTGATGTGCTTAGAAAAGAGTCCTTATATGCTAATTTGAAAAGGAATGACTTTTGCATGGATAGGATTGTTTTTCTTGGATATGTGGGTAGTGCAAAAGGTATAGAAATGGATGAGGCTAAGGTTAAGGCTATTCAAGAATGCTTTACACCAAAATCCATAACAGACGTTAGGAGTTTTCATGGTTTGGCTAGTTTTATAGGAGATTTGTTAAAGACTTTAGTATGATAGCCTCTCCATTGACTGAAATTGTTAAGAAAGCTGTGGGTTTCAATTGGGGAGAAGAACAAGAAAATGCTTTTAGCTTGTTAAAATCAAAGTTGATTTCGGCACCTTTACTATCTTTACCTTATTTTAATAAAGCTTTTGAGATTGAATGTGATGCTTCAGGAATAGGTATTGGAGCTGTTTTAACGCAAGAAAAACGGCCCATCGCTTATTTTAGTGAGAAACTCAATGGTGCAACTCTTAACTATCCCACTTATGATAAAGAGTTGTATGCAGTAGTGCGGGCTTTGGAGACTTGGCAACATTATCTGTGGCCCCGAGAGTTTGTCATACAAACTGATCACCAATCGTTGAAACATTTGAAGGGTCAAGGTAAGTTAAGTAGGATACATGCTAAGTGGGTTGAGTTTATTGAAACTTTTCCATATGTGATTAAATACAAGCAAGGTCAGGAAAATGAGGTCGCCGATGCCTTGTCGCGAAGGTATGTTCTTCTTAATACTCTTAATACTAAATTGCTAGGATTTGAGAATATTAAGGAATTGTATCTTGATGATCATGATTTCGGTGCTATATATAACACATGCAAGGTTTCGGCCAAGGATAAATATTTTAGGCATGATGGATTTTTGTTTAAGGAAAATAAGTTGTGTGAGCCTAATTGTTCTTTACGTTAATTGCTTGTGAGGGAAGCACATGAGGGAGGTTTAATGGGACATTTTGGAATTACTAAAACTTTGAAGGTTCTGCATGAGCACTTTTATTGGCCTAATATGAAAAGAGATGTGCAAAGAATGTGTGATAGGTGCATAACATGTAGACAAGCTAAGTCTAGGGTAATGCCTCATGGACTATACACACCTTTTCCTGTTCCTAAGGAACCTTGGGTTGATATTTCTATGGATTTCATTTTTGGTCTACCTAGGTCTAGGAAAGGGAGAGATTATATATTTGTTGTTGTGGATAGATTTTCTAAGATGACACGTTTCATTGCTTGCCATAAAACAGATGATGCAATAAATATAGCTGACCTATTCTTTAGAGAGGTCATTCGGCTACATGGTCTTCCTAGAAGCATTGTATCCGATTGAGACGTTAAGTTTTTGAGTTACTTTTGGAAGGTTTTGTAGGGTAAGTTAGGAACTAAACTTTTATATTCTACTACTTGTCATCCACAAACAGATGGCCAAACTGAAGTTGTTAACCGGACTTTGATTCAATTGTTGAGGGCTATCATTCAAAATAATCTTAAAAATTGGGAAGATTGTTTGTCATTCATTGAATTTGCATATAATCGTAGTGTGCATTCTAGTACTGATTATTCACCATTTGAGATTGTTTATGGTTTTAACCCTTTGACACCATTAGATTTGATTCCTTTGCTTGTTGATGAAAGGGTTAGTCTTGATGGTAATCAAAAAGCACAGGTGGTGAAAGATCTCCATGCAAAAATTCAGCAACAAATAGAAAAAAAGAATGAACAATATGCAAACAAAGCCAATAGGGGACGAAAATTAGTGAGATTTGAACCAGGTGATTGGGTTTGGGTGCATATAAGGAAGGAAAGGTTTCCTGAACAAAGAAGATCAAAGTTGATGCCTCGAGGAGATGGTCCTTATCAGATCATAGAAAGGATTAATGATAATGCCTACAAAGTTGATCTACCAGGTGAGTATGGTGTTAGTGCTACATTCAATGTTTCTAATCTTTCTTCGTTTGATGTAGGTGATGATTCGAGTTCGAATCCTTTCGAGGAGCGAGGGGATGATGCGATCCAACCATCAAAGGATCCATTGGAGGTTCCAGTTGGTCCAGTTACTAGGCTTAGGGCTAAAAAGTTCAAAGAAGCTTTCAATGGACTTCTTCAAGATACATGGGCTAAGCTGGACTTTAAGAGAATTTGCAATAATAAAGAGCAAGCCTTGATTAATCTAATTCATGTTCAAGAGGGGCTTGTTGGTGGAACCAAGACCATTACACACGGATTGGGAGAAGACTAGATTCAGATAGTTTGACCTTTTGTTACGCTTTTGGTCATAACTGGAGCTACAAAATGAATTTTGATGTGATTCTAGTTGGGCTGGAAACTAGACTTCCATACCTTGCTAACGGTATATGGCATGTCTTCTAATTCATTAAGAAGAGAGAGAACCATCCATTTTAAGTTGGGTCATGCTGCTGCTAGACAGAATGCGGAAACAACGAACTTGTCTTATTTAATTAGTTGGGCTATCAAACTTTAATTATTTTGAGAGGAGACAATTTGTTTGGGTTTTAGACTTGTTTATTTTGTTTATTTTAATTAGTTTAGGCTAGTTTTAGCTTGGGTTGATTATTATTTAAATTGGATTTATGTGAGACCCATTAGGAAAACTAGGGTTTTGGCTTGGAGTTTAAATATTTTTTAGGAATAATTTTAGGTCAGACTTTTGATAATATTTTCAGCATTGTAGCCGAATTTTGGTTGCTCAATCTTGGTTCTTGATTGAACTTTCAACTCTTCAAAGAATTGACCATTCTTTGTTGTGAATTTATACTTCATTTGCTCGTCTCTAGCTGTAGGCGTTGTGATCGAGTTGGTTTATAGTCTTGTTGCCTTGGAGCAAGTCTTCCATTGTGATAAGCTCATTCAAATCTCAACAAACTTGGGTTAGATTGATCTTGGGGTTGTGAATACCATTAAATTCCGCTAGGGTTCGCATCAAGGTGGTTTCCACCGTTTTCTCGTATGATGTTTATGTTTTGAAATAATTTACTTATGATGATATTTTATTAAATCTTTGTTGAATGATGAAACGATGATGAAGTGTTTGATTGAAGTCTTGATGATTGTCGAAACGACTATGAAATTTCGATCGTGTTCTTGTTGAATGTTATAACAATGACGGAAATGTTAATGTTCTGAAATAACCTGTTAGAGGTGGATATATTATTGTGTTGCAATGAATATTAAACCGACTATGAGATGTTGATTGGGCTATTATAAATTTGGGATGCTGATAAATGGTAGTGTGAGTATTATAAAGGATCTACTGTTGTATTTTATTGAATGTAATTGTGACGAATGATTGTATGAGTATTACGCAAGATCTACTATTGTGTCTTCTTGAATGTAATTGTGATGAATGGTTGTATGAATATTACGAAGGATCTACTATTGTATTTTATTGAATGTAATTGTGACGAATGATTGTATGAATATTACGAAGGATCTACCATTGTATTATATCAAATGAAATTGTCATGAATGGTTTGTACGAGTATTATGAAAGATCTACCATTGTATTATACTGAATGTTAATTATCACGAATGGTTATATGAGTATTACGAGGGATCTATTGTTGCATTATATTAAACATTAATTGTCATGAATGGTTGGATGAGTAATACGAAGGGTGTACTATTGTGTTACTGAATGCTAAACTGTTATGGAATGTTTTGTTTGTGTATTACAAAGGATCTATTATCGTGTTTACTGAATGTTAAACTATTACGGAACGCCTATACGAGTATCACGAAGGGTTTGCTATTATGTTGCAGTGAATGTCAAGTTGTTATGAATCATTTAAATGTGCAATTCAAAGGATATACCATGTTGTAGTGAGTTCATAAACCGCCTTTGGAACGTTTAATTGATTGATGCTTAGCTTTGGTTAATGGCATCAGAAGGGATGACTGGGACAAATGATTGATTAGCTTCGGCTAATGGCATCTGAATGGATGACCGTCATAAATGATTGATTAGCTTCAGCTAATGGCATCCGAAGGGATGACCGGGACAAATTATTGATTTGCTTCGGCTAATGGCATACGAATGGATAACCGACACAAATGATTGATTATCTTCGGCTAATGGCATTCGAAGGGATGACCAGGACAAATGATTGATTAGCTTCGACTAATGACATTTGAATAGATGACCGGGACAAATGATTGATTAGCTTCAGCTAATGGCATCTTATGGGGGTGACCGAGATTAATAAATTATTAGCTTCGACTAATGGCATCCTAAGCAGATGACCAGGATGAACAAATGATTAGTTTCGGCTAATGACACCCTAAGTGGATGACTAGGATGAGTAAATGATTAGCTTCAGCTAATGGCATTCTAAGTGGATGACCAAGATGAATAAATGACTAGCTTCTGCTAATAGCATCCTAAGTGGATGACCCGGATGAATAAACGATTGGCTTCGGCTAATAGCATCCTAAAAGGATAGCCGGATTTTAGAGTTAAGAGTTAATTTCAAGAATTGATGCGTTCATGTATACTATGTTTTCTATATACCAAGTATATGAAAGAGCTACGATTATGATGTTTTAAACAGAGAATAACATTAGTTTGGCTAACGGTATTCGAGATGAATGATCGAGCTTGAGTATTGTAATTAGCTTCAGTAATTGATGAATTATTAACGGTGGTATTTACATAAGGAGAAATGATAGAATTACGCTCTTTTGATCCATGAATGAAATGTTACGCTAATATTGTTTTATTATGTTTCTTTAAATTGCCTATAATACTTGAAATTATCTTGTGTTGTAACAGGGACATCATACCAACATGGTGTGTAGGGAAATCCATTTCGCAGATCACACATTTTGAAAAGAACTATATATTCACATGTTATGAGTGATATGAGTTCTATATGAACGGACGTGTTAATCACTAAATTAGTCCTCCGACCCCTTTTGTAAAGACTAGTAATGAAAATTGAAATGGAACACGTATGTGAATGTGCGAACAAGTTGATATGATGTGTATGGATATACATATGAGGTATTCATTAAATGAGGATGTCGTGTTGTGAAATTAACATGAGGTCAGGATAACGAAAGTACTAGTTGTGTAACTTGTTGTTCAACACTCTTGTATGATCTTGTAATGTTTGTTTCACGTGTGCGGCGTCACGACGAAAACATCCACCCTCAAAATCTTATATTATCTATCTATCTAGCAAATATTAGGAGGCAAGGAATTCTTGTCTCTTATCAATAAAAAAAATTAGAATGGGAGTCGCCACCTAGTATTTTGGTCACTAGGAACCCTAACTGATCTCAGAGATCGGGTACGGGGACTGGTTGCGTAAAGGGAAGGTATTAGCACCCCAAATACGCCCTACCTAAGGTAAGCTGCATTGTTTTATTGTCTGATAAAATCTAAGGTCTTGTCGTGTTTTCTAGTTATTGGTATGTCTATGGTTTAAGAAAAGTTCTCTTCGGTAAAGAGATCCTTATCTTATCGGGTAAAACCTAACTGTTCTAACGTCAACAAAAGAATTTAATATCTGGAATACGTCTTACGTATAAGATCATAACCCCAGATATTAAAAGAAAACAAAATATTTTTTTGGAGTTTTTTTGAAATATTGGCCTAGTTCTCGTGACTTTAATAAACTGGTTATTAAAGTCAAAATGCATGCTAATATATATTTTTTAAATTATTATTTATATATACATATATATGAAAATACAATATGATTTTATTTTTATTTTTGAGAGACTTTGTCGTATGCATGAAAACAAAATATGTATATTTTTTTTTTGTTGAAAACCGGGTATTTTAATACCGAATTTGTATCTTTACAATATAAAAATACAAACTGATATTGACTAAAATACAGTAAAAAAATTTGCAGAAACTCATAGATTTTTTGGAAATAATTTTTTTTTACGGGCTGGGCCCAGCCCGGCCCCTGTGGTTGGGCTGGGCCTAGCCAGCCCAGCCTGGTCACTGGCCCATGCCAGTGACCAGCCCCCCCTTTGCCCATGCACGCGTAATATTGCATGAACAGTGCAAAGGTAATTAAATTACCTTCGCACTATTTATCACCTTTCTTGTAGTGCGAGAATGAAACAAAAGAAAAAAACAGAGTGTTGCAACTGGTGATTTCAGGTGCTGGTTTCCTTATGTATTCTTTTCATTTTTTACATACTAACATGCATCATCTCATACTATAGGAACTGAGAAAGGCAGTGAACATACCTGGTTTTGAGAAGAAGAAGACGATGGTGGTGTTGCGTTCTCTGCTTCGTCGTGTCCTCTGCTTCCGTTCGGTTTGCTTCCTTTCCTCTCCCTTTTGCTTTCTCACTATTTCTCTAATCTCTCAATTTTCTTACGTTCTCCTAAGCTGTCTCCCTCCTGTTTTTCTCCTCACTGTAGTCTTTCCTCTCTTCTCCCTTCTCTCCTCCCCCTTTGTTCGGCTCCTCCTCTGGCTTTTATAGCCAGAGGATGCAGGCGTTTTTGGTAAACCGGCGTGCATCACGGTGGCGAGGGATGTCAACCGCGATACGCGCCCCTCTTGATTTGAAAATGGCTCCATTATCGCTGCTAACGTCTCCTTCCTTTATTATCACAGATTCAAAGCTATTGAAGACAATGAAATGCGCTTCAATGGAAATGGCGCCGCTTGGGTTCTTCTGGTTTGGTCATTGAAGTTTTCGCAATTTTGTAATCAAACCCCCGACAAAATTGTAATCGGATCCCTTGATTTTGGCGCCTTTTCTGGTTTGGTCCTTGGTTTCGGGTTGTGTCAATTAAGTCCCTAATTGGCCATCAAACTTCAATAATTATGCAATTAAACCCCTGATTTGGCCAAATCAACTCTTCAAAATTATAATTGGACCCCAGAACTTTAATTTCTTCCAATAAAAGCATAAATTAACTTAAAAATCCATTTTTCTTGCAATCAAACCCTCCATAAATTCAATTAAATCTTAGATAAAATTTAATTAAGTCCATAAACATCTAATTTTGAATATATTTTTTCAAAATTGAATTTTCTTTGTCAACAAGACTCTCATCAGTTAACGATAAACTGTCAAATTTCAACATTTTGCATTTTTGAACCTCCTCAACCAATGTTTGGCCATTTTTCAGCATTCCAGCATCCTTTCCTCGCTCCTATTATTTTTTGGATTTCTTTCGAATATATATTTTTGTAGTTTTTTCATTTTTGTTTGGGAACCCAAAAATGGGTAACAACAGATGCCCCCTCTTTACAATACTTACAGAGCAAAGACTTTGCGTAGTAAGTTTTGTAAAGATAAACAAACCTAAACTTCCATTCTTGATTTTCTCAAAACTCGACCAATCTGAAATTCTGTCTTTACCGCCATCTTCCTTCAACCAGGAACTAATGATCCAAACTTGATTATCTTAAGAACCCGATCTTGGTGCCCCTCTAAATTCTATCTCTTTTTCTTTTTTCTTTTTTGTGGAGTTTTTAAATCTCTTGTGGCGACTTCCTTTTAACCAAAGCTAAAATCTTTTATGTGGTTGGGCTAACCTGAGATTCCCTCCGGTGATCCCCTTTAACCAGAACCAAAAATCTGCGTGGTTGGGCTAACCTGAGATCCTATTTGGCAACCCCCTTTAACCAGAACCAAATCTATGTGGTTGGGCTAACCTGAGATCCCATCCGGCGATCCCTTTTAACCAAAACCAAAATCTGTGTGGTTGGGCTAACCTGAGATCCCATTTGACGACCCCCTTTAACCAGAACCAAAATCTGTGTGGTTGGGCTAACCTGAGATCCCATCCGGCGATCCCCTTTAACCAGAACTCGTGTAGTTGGGCTAACCTGAGATCCCAATCGGTGATCTCCTTTAACCAGAACCAAAATCTGTGTGGTTGGGCTAACCTGAGATCACATCCAGTGATCCCCTTTAACCAGAACCAAAACTCGTGTGGTTGGGCTAACCTGAGATCCAAATCGGTGATCCTCTTTAACCAGAACCAAAATCTGTGTGGTTGGGCTATCCTGAGATCCCATATGGCGATCTCCTTTAACCAGAACCAAAATCTATATAGTTGGGTTAACTTGAGATCCCATCCGGTGATCCCCTTTAACCAGAACCAAAACCCGTGTGGTTGTATTAACCTGAGATCCCATCTGGCGATCCTACCGGTAGGGTTCATTCTCATCTTCTTCCCTATTCCAAGGTCATAACCATGATTCTTTGTTTTTTATCAGCTCAGTGATCATTTCTTTGTCCTCAATCTTGCTGGCTTTCATTGAGGATTTTACCGTAACAAATCAAAAATGTATGCAATGCTTTAAGGTTAGATGTCATGCATGCATCCTTACCTGATTTTGAAACATAGGTCTCTTCCATTTCATAAAACTCTTTCTTGGCATGAGCTTGTTCATGTGTCTGAATATGCTGAAATATGTCTTTCACGCTATCCTCCTTACCCATCACATCTCAAAGCAGAAATCCCCGACCCTTTTTAGTGACCCTTTTCAAAAATGCACGATCTGTCATTGCTTTTTATTATGCTCTTATCAATGCTTTAATTTGTCTTTTCTCAAATTAAAGGTTTTTTTTTGCAGCACAAAAAATCTTTTCAAAAGAAAAATATTTAAAAGTCTTAGCTTTGTTCATGACAACTAAAACTTTCTACATGTGCATCAAAAATTCTTTTAAGCAACTCCCGTAAAAGGTTTTATCGGTTTCTAAAATGTGGTTTTGACTTTAGATCGGACTTTCTCCGAGGTAGTCTTCTGTTTGATTTTTTCGACAGGTTTCAAATATCTTCTTTGAGAAGGTTGTGTAGAAAAAGGGATCGTCTCATATTAGCATTTTTCTTGCATGGATAGAAGAAAAAAACAGATTATCACTCATTCATCATGCCAAATAAACTGTAAGACCAATGCCTATCAAACCAGGTTATATGCGCTTGATTAGAAAGGACTTCTAAAGGCTTGTAATGTCGATTATAGTTGTGGGTTATGAAAGAAAAAGGATGTTTTAAGGCTCAAAAAGTGTTTAAGGGTTTAAAGACTTAGGATCAATCTTCTTCTATCTCTTGTTCTTATGAAGTTGTCTCGTAGGCTATGTTTTTGGAGAAACTTGTTTAAGGATCATCATCTCAGTCTTAAAGTATCATCGAATTATTATATATCTTTTTTTTGCCCCCAAGTGTTGGGTTCTGACTTGTAAAGATCTGAGTGTTCTCTTTGGCAATTTGCTCGAACTCCTCCTTTTCAGCCCCTTTTTTACCCTTGATTCTACCATTGTGTTCATCTTTTCTAACAGAGGATTTCTCATTGCCCCCCAGTATAGGGTGTGGTCCTAGTCAGGGTTTTCAAAAGAAAAACTCGTTCCGGCTCAAATAGGGACCACAAAGGATATAATCTTTAGAAAGTGAAGGGTTAACAAAGATGGCCTTTCCTTATTTCAAACGCATATTTACTAGGATTGATAAACTTTGTTCTCATCCTGATTGACAATTGCACATGATTATAGAGTGATTACCCAGACATTTTATCTATGCAATTCAAAATGCTTCTAAAGACTGGGTTTTGTCTTTTATCTTTGGTTTGTTTGACTTGGTGACCTCTTTACTGGGAAATGCTTAAAATTCATCATTGATTGTCTTATGATACATTCCTTGTAATCATGTACAAAGCCAGATCTTTCAAGATTTTTCCTCTTTTTTAGAAAATTAAGTGTTGTGAGATCAATGCAGTGGGAAAAAGATTCTTTACACCAAGAAATCATGGCCAAACTTCACTTTATTGATTTTGGGAGAAAGCTAAACACATTATACATAATATCTCTTTACAGAATCGGAATTCACAGGTCTGGCTAGATCTTCTCCATCCATTCTGGACAACTGTAGAGCTCCTCCTGAGAAAGCCTTCTTCACTACATAAGGACCTTTATAATTTGGAGCCCATTTGCTTAGATTTTCCCCTGGTAAAGCTAAGAGTTTCTTTAGTACCAGATCTCCTTCTTGGAACATACGAGGTCTAACCTTCTTATCATATGTTTTGGCCATCCTTTTCTGGTAAAGCTGATGATGACATATTGCAGCTACCCTCTTTTCACTTATCAGATTTAGCTGTTCATATCTCACTTTGGCCCACTCAGCCTCTTCTAGTTTTGAATCCATCAACACCCTTAATGAGGGAATTTCTACTTCCAAAGGCATCAACACCTCCATCCCATACACTAGAGAATACGGAGTGGCTCCTGTCGAGGTTCTCACTGTAGTGCGATATGCATGGAGAGCAAATGGTAACATCTCATGCCAATCTTTATAAGTGACTACCATTTTTTGAATAATTTTCTTGATGTTTTTGTTGGCAGCTTCCACAGCACCATTCATCTTTGGCCTGTATGAGGAGGAATTTGAATGCTTGATTTTCCATTTAGTACAGAGCTCCACTATTGTTTTGCCGTTGAAATTCTGTGCATTATCAGTCACTATTTTTTCGAGCGGACCATACCGACAAATCAAGTCTTTTTCAATGAACTTTTTCACCACCTTTTGTGTCACATGGGCATATAAACTGGCTTCTACCCATTTTGTGAAATAGTCAATAGCTACGAGGATAAATCTATGCCCATTGCTGGCTTTTGGGTTAACAGGCCTAATCACATCGATTCCCCACATCGCAAATGGCCATGGAGATGCTAGATTAATCAGAGGAGTCGGAGGTGTATTGACCTTATCACTATGCACTTGACACTTGTGACATTTCCTGACATAGTCGATGCAATCTTTCTCTAACATCATCCAGAAATAACCAGCCCTTTGTATTTTCCTTGCTACCATATGGTCGTTAGCATGAGTTGAGCAACTCCCTTCATGAACCTCTCGTAAAGCATTTCTAGCATCTGTCTCATTCAAACACCTTAGCAAGGTTCCGTCAAATGATCTTTTATAAAGAATCTCTCCATCTAAATAGAAATCCCTGGCTAATCTTCTTAGGGTTCTCTTCTCCATCTTTGATGCTTCTGCTGGATATTCCTGATTTTGCACAAAATTCTTGATATCGTAATACCAAGGCTTTCCATCTATCTCTCCTTCAATCGAGCAACAATGAGCTGGGTTATTTCTTATGTCAATATGTACAGGTTGTACTTCACGCCCAAGATCAATTGTAGCCATAGCAGCCAAAGTAGCCAAAGCATCCGCAAAATGGTTTCCTTCTCTCCCTAGATGGGTGAACTTTATCTCTTTAAACTCTTCTGACAGTGTGGATAAATATTCCTGGTATGGCCTCAGTTTTTCTTCTTTGGTTTGCCATTCTCCTTTCACCTGACAGATAATCAACATTGAGTCACCATACTCATCTATTTTTTTAATCTTTAGCTCTAATACGGCTTCTAAACCCAGGATACAAGCCTCGTACTCAGCTGTATTATTGGTGCATTCAAAATGTAATTTAACTGATACCGGATACTGCTTCTTATCGGGAGAGATTATTACCGCACCGGCCCCATTACCATACACATTTACTGCCCCATCAAAAAACATGGTCCACCAATTTGTCTTCCCTTCTTCTTCCTCTATTGATAATACATTTTCATCAGGGAAATCAAAATCTAATGGCTTATAATCTTCAACAGCGTTATCAGCTAGGTGATCAGCAATCGCACTTCCCTTCACGGCTTTCCTTGTCATATACACTATGTCATATTCTGCCAACAAAACTGATGCAACCATATTATTCGATAGTTTCACCCATATTTAACTAATGATTTGCCTATGTTATATCTATAAAATACCTTGAAATTCTTTGTTTTATGTTTTGAAGGTACTTTTGGATGAAAGATGCAAAAAGGAGTAAATTGGAGGTAACTGGCAGAGTTGTGTACTACCAAGAGAGCTTTCAAACTGAAAGGTCATGAAATGGTAAGTATGGGTGAAGTTGTATCTGCTGTTGGTCAAAAGAATATGCATTTGAAGCAAAAAGACCCAGGTGCGTTTACTATCCCATATGTTATTGGTAATGCTAGTTTCAAAAGGGCCTTGTGCGATTTAGGTGCATCCATTAGTGTTATGCCTAAACATGTTTATGATTCTCTTAGTCTTGAGCCTTTGAATAAAACTAGCATTGTAATACAACTTGCGGATCGTAGTTTTGTTTACCCACTTGGTGTGATAGAAGATGTCCTAGTCAAGATTGATAGTTTGGTCATTCCATGCGACTTTTATATTCTTAATATGGAACATGATTCTTGTGATTCATCAAATAACACTCCTATATTGTTTGGGAGACCATTCTTGAAAACTGCCAATACAAAAATTGATTGTGGTAAGGATACTTTGTCTATGGAGGTAGGAGATGAAAAAATTTAATTTAATTTTCATGATGCAATGACATATCCTTATAGCAATGTTTATTCTATCACATGTTATGACCAAGTTGATAAGTGTGTGCAACAAGTTTGTGATTTTGATAGTGAGGATGGATTAAGAGTAGCTTTGAGCTATGGCTATGATTTTACCAAGATAGAAGAGATGGAGAGGCATATAGGTGTTCCCCAAAACGTGCATGAATCAGCATTGGATTTTCAAGCTTTGCAAATTGTCCTCCATGATGCAGGAGTCATTTACCTCATCACGGACAGTGAATGGGTGGCGCCTATCCTTTTGGTGCCTAAAAAGATTGGAATTACGTTGGAAGAAATACAAAATGATGCTTATGAGAATGCAAGGATTTACAAAGAAAGACTAATAGTCTTCATGACCGAATGATTACAATAAAAGAGTTTAATGTTGGAGACAAAGGCCTTCTTTATCATTCGCGTTTGAAACTTTTTCCTGGAAAGTTACGCTCTCGTTGGATTGGACCATTTGTTGTTTCTAATGTTTTTCCTTATGGTGCAGTTGAAATTACAAGTTTAGAAACCAATAAAGTACTCAAGGTCAATGGGCATCGCTTGAAACCTTTCTATGAAGGTTGGACAACAGAACTCACCGCTTCTGTGGAGTTAGCTGAACCAATCTATGAAGAATGAGCATGCAACATGTCGATCCAATGACATAAAACAAAAGCGCTTACTGGGAGGCAACCCAACACAAAAAAAAAATAGATTTGCTTTCTTTTTCCCTTATCTTTTATTTTTCGCATTTTACTTTATTTTTGTCATTCTCCTATATTCCTTTTCTTTTATTTCAACATTGAGGACAATGTTGTGTTTTATTGGGAGAATGTTGGTTTTCTAATTTTGGTTTTCTTTGTTATTTTTTTTTTAAAAAAAATTATGTTTGATCTTTTGAACTCCCATTGGTTTTTGAGAATATGAGTATTATGTATGAGAATTAGTTGAGATAGATGAAGATATAAATCAAATGAATGAGTGTGCATGCAAGTTTTAATGTTTAATTGGTTTAGGGATTGACTTTGAGAATATGTCATGTTGACTTTATAGTGTTAAACTAATGCAAGCTTTTGAGCCTTCAACATTATATTCTTTGATTGTGCATTCTTTCAATGATATGTATCTCTAGAACTTGCTTCATATCTTGTTGAGATTACATTCGCATTACATATATACATGAAGATGATAAAGGCATTAGAAATTTTAACCACTTGAGCCAAAAAGCCAACCTAAAGCAAATTATCCTTAGTAAACCCCTTTTGAGCTTGTTTATCTTTTCTTTGCTTTATCCATGTATAAGCCTTAACTTTTTATATGTTTTCCTTTTCCCCTGGCCAAGGATTAGTAGAGCCATATACTTGTGATATCTCATGGAATTATGGTTGCAAATTATGTGAAAAGAAAGAAGAAGAAGTGATGCTTGATGAAAAGATGGGCAAAGTTGCCAAAGGTAAAAAAAGAAAAAGAAAAAAAAGAAAAAGAAAAAAAAAGTGTTCCTTTATGTTCTTAAGATTTTATGTTGAAAAAGCTTGAAATCAAAAGAAGTTAAGCATTGGTGATTAAAGATGGAAAATTTATGTGCTTTGATGGAATATCTTGTTTGAAATATCATTTTTCGAATGCTCTACTTTCTTTGGTTTGAACCTTTTCTTTTACTCTCTTTTACCTCACCTTAACCTTAGCCCCATTACAACAAGAAAATAAGACCTTTTGATTCATGCATTGTTTGTAATATGTTAGTAATGGAGATGAGATTGAAGAGCAAGCTTATAGTAGAACACATTCATTGATTGAATTTGAGAGATTTAAACACATAAGCCCTAAACACGTGAGTGTTGGAGTGTATATCAATGAGAGGACCTATCACTTTGGCATGACATAGATTTCATTTAAATCTCGACGATTAATTGAGTTTTGAAGTTTGCATGTAAATAAATTCATGAAAATTTATACTCTTTATCCTTCTTGATTGTATTCTTGTTTATAATGCATAAATTCTTGGACATTTTATGGGGGATTAAGAGGTTGATCATAGTTATTTTCTATTTGATTTTAGTTATCCTATCTCGAGGACGAGCAAGAGCTAAGTGTGGGGGTATTTGATGCAACCATATTATTCGATAGTTTCACCCACATTTAACTAATGATTTGCCTATGTTATATCTATAAAATACCTTGAAATTCTTTGTTTTATGTTTTGAAGGTACTTTTGGATGAAAGATGCAAAAAGGAGTAAATTGGAGGTAACTGGCAGATTTGACATTCAGTCGATGTTTTGTGCAGAGCGTGAGTTCTAGAGGTCGAAATGAAGTGATTCCAGTGGAACTAAAAAGCTAACATCCATACCTTTCTGGAAATCTAAGGCAAGAAAATAAAATAAGGAAGATCATGGAAATCGCAGCTTTCAAAGTCAAATCTCGCAATCTGCCAGTGTTGACCTTCGGCCATTCCGACTTGAATATCTAGAGCTACAGAAGTCCAATTGATGCAAACTCAATTTTTTTGGATTCCTGACTAACAGTCCTATAAACGCACAAAATGTCAGCCAAAAAAGATGTCATATGAGGGAGATATGATTTTCCAAAGATGACAGCTGAATTCTGCCAGCAAACAGGTTTCGTGAAGGAACATGTCCAAATTACGTTTCGAAGCATCTAAACCAGCGTCCAAGTTTTTATTTCAGCAATTTAGCTCCTCTAAGTCAAAGCTTGAAGATTTAATGCAAGGCTATTTCTTCTTTTTAGGAAAATAGTTATTGAAGTACTTAAATGTAAACTGTCAACTTAAAGGAGGACTATTTTGTAAAATAGGGACTAGGGTTTCTTACCATATAAAAAGAAAGAGAGAAGAGAAAGGGGGCAGCCAGCCAGAAGGAAGAAACACAAACTCTCCTCTCTACAAACCAGAAATAATGCTTTCTTCTATCTTTAAGAGTAGTTGTTCCATAGATATGCAAGGCTAAGCTCATTTTCTTGGTTGCAATGACACAACAAACCTTCGGATTTCAAGAACCGTGAGATTTATTCTTCCTTTTATTTTCAGTTTATATTATGAATGAGTATGATTGTTTTCCTATGCATATTTTCTATGATTGTTGTTGATAATTGCTAGAGCGGACTCTAAGTTATTATTGTGAACAATCTATTGCTAAGTTTGATATCAAAACCGGAGTTGTGATATATGAACTTGTGAAGCAACTAAGCTTGATAATTGTGGTGAAACTACGTTATTAAACTTAGGGAGAACACTCAAACAAAGAAACACAAGCTGCAGACAGCTTGGTTGTCTAGAGATCAATCAATTTATCTAGTTCTTAGGGCTGCCATTGAACTAAATCATTAATGCGGACATTATGATTGTTTGTTGGTTAGGGTTAGTTATATGGCAGATCCGTTAATTAACCAATGTTAAGAAAAGACAAAAATTCAGAATATAAATTGAAGTTTCGTTTCAAGGATCGGTTCTAATTTCTGTTGGTGGATGTGTGCTTGCGACCAAGGTTTGTTTTCTTGATAAATTTTGGTTTCAATTGATTTTGTTTGCTAGTTTAATTTCTTCCATAATTTAGATCATCACAAATCAAAACCCCCCAATTGCATAACGTATAACATAAAAATATGAACTAAATATTCCTTGTGGGATCAACCCCTTGTTTGCTCTATACTATCTTATGTGTTGTGTTTGAAGCTAGGGTAATTAATTTGTGCGACCGCGACATCGCAACAAAAACCTACCACCTTGCAATTCGACTCGAGAGGATAGGGTTTGTTACAGATATACCTCAATGGATCCACTTTTGAAATCAACCAAGTGGTGTGATACAACATATAATGTCGTAATCTTTTTGTCGCCCATACCAATTCACAACAGAGCTTCTCTATCACCATGTATCTAGACTCGCATTCAGTGAACTTCTTACTTAAGTAATAAATGGCCCTTTCTTTTCTCCCGGTTTCATCATGTTGACCCAATACACATCTCATAGCTGCCTCAGTCACTGTCATATACATTATTAAAGGCCTTCCTGATATAGGAGGAACAAGCAAAGGTGGACTTTGAAAATTATGCTTGATTTTATTGAATGCCTCCTCACACTCCTCATTCCAACTCCCAAGATTCTTTTTTCTTAGTAGTTGGAAAATAGGTTCACATGTTGTGGTCAACTAAGCTATAAATCGGGCGATGTAGTTCAATCTTCCCAAGAATCCTCTTACCTCCTTTTCGGTCTTTGGGGATGGTATAGATTGGATTGCCCTTACTTTATCATGATCTACCTCTATACCTCTGTTGCTTACCATAAATCCTAGCAGCTTTTCGAACTTAACCCCAAATGAACATTTTGCAGGGTTGAGCTTTAGTTCGTATTTCCTCAACCTTTCAAATAGCTTTCTCAAAACCTTTACATGATCTTCTCCTTTCTTTGACTTCGCAATCATATCATCTACATACACCTCAATTTCTTTATGCATCATGTCATGAAACAAAGCCACCATGGCTCTCTGATAGGTGGCCCCTGCGTTCTTCAGATCGAATGGCATAACCTTGTAACAATATGTTCCCCAAGGTGTAACAAAAGTTGTCTTCGCCTTATCTTCCGGAGCCATTTTTATCTGGTTGTATCCTGAGAAACCATCCATAAAGGAGTATGTGGAACTATGTGCAGCATTATCAACCAAAACATCTATGTGTGGTGGTGGAAAATCATCTTTGGGGCTAGCTTTGTTCAAGTTTTGAAAATCCACGCAAACTCTAATCTTTCCCTCTTTCTTTGGTACAACAACAATATTGGATACCCATTGTGGATATTTAACTACTTCTAGAAAGCCTGTGTTCCATTGTTTCTCGAGTTCTGCTTTGACTTTGATCTAGACATCTGGGTGGGCTCTCCTCAATTTATGTTTGACTGGTTTATAACCTTCCTCCAGTAGGATCTTGTGTACTACGATATTTATATCCAAACTAGGCGTATCCTCGTAAGACCAAACGAAAACATCTGTATATTCTTGTAGTAGGGCGATCATTGTTGTTCTTTGCTTTGGAGTAATTAAGGTCCCTATTTTCAACTCTTTCTTGGACTGATCATTACCCACATTTATGGTTTCAAGTTCTTCTGCAGCGGGCTTCCAAGTCTGTTCATGTTGTTCCACGAGCTTTGCGAATTCTGTGATATTGCTTTCATCCCACTCTTCTTCTTCCACCGCAATCACATGTTCGTTAAAGTTTGGCCATTCATTCTTGATGTTAAGTGTATGTGATGTTGTGGAGGGTCCGCTTTCAGGATTCCTGAAAGCGGAAGGTGTCTAGTGTAAATGCGCATATAGACAACATTTGGAAAATGCATGATCTCATTAAAGCAAGGTGGGCTCAATGACAAAGATGAAATCTTGCTGACCTCATGAGCCTTAATTGTCAACCAGAGGAAATAAAAGCAAATAAAAACAGATAAAAGCAATGACAGAAACATGTTAATGCAAACAAAGTTGGTTTTACATTTTAAACACTATAGGAGCTTCTTGGGTCACCCAGTTTTGAAACTTCTCACCCACAGCCAGTTTTCGCACAAAGGTCTTGGCGGAGACTTCCTCTAGAGTATGGACAGTCAGTTGTGGCAGTGATTCATCCTCCGCTCCCGCTACCATATTCATGTCACTTCCTTCCTCTTCATCCTTCTCCAAGGTGATTATGCTCATGGTTGATAGTTCTTGACTAAGGCTTTTTGCATCTTTATCAGGTTGCATTACATATGCAGCCTTTGGGAACGATACCCTTAGGGGAGGGATTTCCAGCTCTTCTTCTTCAGGCTCTCTTCCTTGAATCCTAGCCATTCTTCTTTCTCTTCTTCCACCAGCAGCCCATCGATGATCCTCCTTTTTAGGCTCATACCCCAGCCCAAATCTTTGATTAGCACATTTCATCATTATTAGATTAACCCTTTCTGGATTTTCAGTGATAAGGTTATGTTGAAATGGAATCCTATGCTCCAAAAAACATTGAGCGGCCATCCTCGCTGCTTCTGAGATCCTTGGCATCCTTATCACTGTGTTCTCAGGCACCCAGTCAGTGTTTACAATTTCAAAAGCATGGTTATATTCATCATTGCAATCCTCTGCCTCGATGAAAGGTACAGCCACATTCTTTATCATGGATACTATCTCCTCAGCTTTGACAGTCACCAACATCCCGTTCATGATGTACTTCAAACATTGGTGTAACGAGGAAGTTACTACCCCAGCTGCATTAATCCAAGGTCTTCCCAACAACATACTATAGGAAGGGTGGATATCCATAACTTGAAATGTCACCAAGAACAATTGTGGTCCCATATATAACACCACTTCCAAAGTCCCAATTATCGGTCTTGGTGAGCCATCATATGCTCTTGCCATCATGATACTAGGCTTCATATAAGATTCATCAACCGACATTTCTTTTAGCATGTGTTTTGGCAACACATTAAGAGTCGAGCCATTATCAACGAGCACCTTTCCTATGAGGCAATCCTTGCACCTAGTGGTGATGTACAAGGGTTTTGTTATGTCCAGTTCCTTCAATATCTAACTCATCAGCTGTAAAGTACAAATAATTAGTCGCATGGATCCTCCCCACCAAATATTCCATGGTTTTCTGTTCAATGTCTTGGGGTACATATGCCTCATTCAATACCTTTTGCAAGGCGTTTCGATGCGGTTCAGAGCTGAGTATCAAAGATATAAGGGAGATTCTAGCTGGAGTTTTCTTTAATTGATCTACTGTGCAATATTCACTGTGCTTTATCAACTTTAGAAATTCATTTGACTCCTCTTCGGTTACTAGTTTATTAACCTTCAGTTCTTTGCCCAGGTCTACCACCTCTTTACTCTTTGCTTTCCTTAACTCCTCGGGTGTGAAGCACCGGCCACTCCGAGTCAACCCACTAACCTCAGTTTGGAACAAAGGAAGAGGGGTCCTAACATTGGAGGCATAGCCGTAATTATAGGGCATTGCATTGTGATTTCTCTTTGTATAGGAAGGTTTAACCAGGATTAACTTTGGCGGCCCATAAGCTGCTGGTTGGACTCTACACACTTCTGACAACCTGTCTTGGCCCTCCATCATTCTTATTTCATCACCGTTCTCCATGGCTTCAATCCTCAGTTCTCCCATGGTCATCATTTTCTCAATTTTTTTACGAAACTCCATGCAATCATTTATATGATGTCCCTCCTCTTCATGGAACTCACAAAAATCACTCCTTTCCATATGATGTTCATTGTTCATTTTTAGGAACCCTGACTGTACCAACATACCATGCAACTTTTGTATAGGTACTTTTAACCCTTTGCTTTGATTCTCAACCTTTACCATGCTCACTCCATTATTACTTGCAGCATGATTAGGCAATGGATTTGAATTAACGTTGGGCTTATCTTCGAACGACACCCAGCCCATCTTGATAAGCTCTAGCAACTTCTTCTTGAAAGCATAACAAGTTTCGATTTCGTGTCCCGGGTTACCAGCATAATACTCACAAGTTAATTCTGATTTGTACCATGCGGGAAATGGGGGTTGGAACGGTGGAAAAAAGATTGGGGTTATTTGTCCAAGACTCAACAGTTTAGCATACAAGTCTTTTAAGGGCATGGGTAGTGGTGGCAGCTGTTCCAAAGGATGTCTTGTATTTGGCCTTTGGTAGTTGTCATGGTTGTTTGGTTGGTAATTTGTTCTATTGGTTTGAAAAGGTTTGGCAAAGTTTATGTTGGTGGATTGAGGGGTGAGCATTTATGGGTTTTGGTAATTTACTTTCTTGTCGTTGTACCCGCCTTCCAAGTTGTTAATATCACCTTCTCTTTTCCTTCCTGTAAAACCTTTCTTCTCCAACGATTCCGCTATACGCCCAGCTTTAATCCCTTGTTCTATTCTTTCTGCCACACGTACAACATCATAGAAATGTTGAGATGAGCTGCCCATTAGATGCTCATAATAAGGTGCCTTGAAGGTATTGGCGAACAGGGTTACCATCTCCGTCTCTATTAAAGGTGGTTGGACATGTGTTGCCTCGTTTCTCCATCTTTGCACGTAAGCCCTTACTGACTCCTTGCTCCCTTTTTCCATTGACATAAGGCTTGTTCTATCAAGAGCAATTTCCAAATTGAACTTGTACTGCTTAAGAAAAGCTTCCACCAAATCTTTCCATTTCTTAACTTTAGCATTGTCCAACCTCATGTACCAGCTTAGGGTAGATCCCACTAGACTATCTTGGAAAAAATAAATTAACAGCTTATCATCATAAATCACCTCGGCCATTTTATTGCAGTAAGATCGAAGGTGAGTGTTTGAACATTCCAATCCAGTATATTTGATGAACTCTGGTATCCTAAAGTTCTTTGCTACTATGATGTTTGGTACCAAACACACTTCCGTTGCTCGCATGGGATCAAACCAATCATTACCCTCAACTGCTCTTAATCTTTCTTCTAAAGCAGACAACTTGTCGTAATTCATAAAATCGATGGACCTATTGTCAGGGGGTCCATCTGTTATTAAATCCACGGTGATGGGAGTTTGACTTGGCAGGATAGGGGTGATAGGCACAAAGTGTTGTTCTGTCGTTGCATCTGCCCCCAAGTTTTGAGATGTCCCTTGGATATGAGCTGCTGGTGCTCCCATAATTGGTTGGGTAGACGTTCCCTCCCCGTTTTTGACTTTCAAAAGTTGCTCGAGCAGATTGGTCATGCGAGCAACTTCATTCTTCATAGATTCCAACTAATTTTGATAATGTGACTCTAAGTGAGCTCTCTCCTCGTTCTCCATTCTTGATCTTAATCGGGTGTGATAGACTTTGGAGGGGGGACCTATGTTTCACGATCTAGAATGCACATGATAAATTGTAAACAAATGCGTGATGAAAATGCAATGCATATGTGATGGCTCTTTTTTTTTTTAGAACTGATTCATGACCTTCGTAATCCTTTAGGCAAGATTTATGAGTCGAACTGATTGCTGTAAAAGAATGTTTGCCAAGTTCTTATCATGGTTGGTTACCAAAATACATTAAAAAGAAGGAAAAAAAAAGTCATGGCCTTTCTTGTAAATAAGGGTAGCTTATACAAAGTAAGAAATAGAAAAGGGCCTTATACATCACTACCCTAAAAGGCATTTCCTCCATTAGCTAAGTCCCCAATAAAAGAGATGACGGCCCCCATGTACTCTCGGTACTTTGTAACATCATTTCCAACTTGGGTGGCTTGTTGATGCAGCCTTTCCGCATAGCGGGTTACTTGCTCGACCTGTTTTGTCATGCATCTTATCTTATCATGGAACAAGGTGTTATTAGCGATTATCACTTCATTGTTGTTCCCTAAGGCTTCGTTACTTCTTTCCAATATTCGGACCATTACCTCCAACCGTGCCACCTTATCTGTTGCCCTTTGTAGCTCTTCTCTCTCGATATCTAGCTCGGCTATTTTGGAGTTAATCTGAACAGCAAAGCTGTTAATATAATCCTGACATTCCTGACGTTCTTGTTTAATCTCCTTTAAACCTTCTTTCATCTTGAAGTAATGGCTCCTTAACTCCCTCAACTCCTCTTCTCGTATTTTAAGCTCGGATTGCAAAGCTATTCTTCATCCTTTCGAAGACTCAACTCTCTTCTGGTATTCTCTCATATCAGACTCAGCGGCTTTCCTTGCACTTCTTTCTTCCTCAAGTTGTACTATATATTGAGCCCTGATCTTTCTTTCTTCTTCTATGTCGATCTCAGCTAGGCGATTCTTTTCCTTCTCATCTTCCAACTTCTTTGTAAGACCGCTTCTTTCTTTCTTCAAGGAATCTATCGTCTCTTTATCAGCATTCATCTTGCCTTTTGCTAATCTCTTGATCTTGGCCAATTCTTTTTCAATGAGCCCATTCTTGTTAGCCAACTCACCACATTCGTTTATTCGATTCCTTAACTCATTCTTGACCCCTTTTGTTATTTCCTCAGCTACCTCGGCCCTTTTCTGCCATTCTTTCAACTGCTTATCTTTGTTTTCCAACTGTTGGTTCAAGTAATTTCTCATCGTATTTTCTTCATCTAATTGCCTTTCCAGGAGTTGTTGTTGCCCTTTGCTTTTGCTGAGATCAATTATATATCTTTCTAGCTGCTCTCTCAACTCTTCCTCATCATCAATCCTTTTCCTTTTTTGTTGCACTGTTGCTGATTTTGGTGTTACAACTTCAGAAAGCTCTTGATTTCTCCAACTTGTATAATTCTGGCTGCATGACGATTCAAACATGCTTCCTCCTTCCTTTTTTACCAACAGGGGCCTTTCCTAATCTTGTTGGATAAGCTCTATCTTTTCAAGGAATGGTTGATGCTTGAATAAACCTGTGAAATCTGCTAAACCTAGAGTCCTTGGTACATACTGCATTCCACCCAATTGCCTTGCTATAAGTGCAGGTGTATAACTGATGTATCCGGTTACACCAATCAGGGGGATCCATGTCTTGCTTCCACAGCTTATTGTGCAGATAGGGTCATTCATCCATGGTGTTTTCCATTTGAAGTTGCTTTGAGGTAGTGCAACATACTTGTCTATCCAAGTCGTCTCGTCCCAGTTCTTCCAAGTTTCCTCTATGGTAACCTTTAATGGTCAGAGGTCAAACCACCAAAAGTTGTTGAAGATGTCCCTTAGCGTTTCAATATGACTAACGATCCATAAATACAACATAGGGCTGCAACATCTCATGGATCCTTTTCCATGCATTCTGCAATGGTTAAGTGACAACATGGTTTCAGCCAAAATTGCTGAAGAAGGATTAATTCGGTCATACTCATATTCTACGAAGACATTTGCGGCTTCCAAACTGATGACTCCAATTTCGGATGGAAATAATACTAGTCTAAAGATGGCGAAGGCCACTAACCTGTATCGTTCATCCCCCAACTTGCCTTCCTCAGCATTCTTCTTCATTATGGCTTCAATGACCTTCCATTTAAAACCCCTATCAGCTACTCTGCATTGACTGATTTTTCCCAGGCCTAACAAATTGACTACCTCTGAAGTTGTGTCTTCAAATTTTCGTCTGAGGTAGATTTTTCTGCTGTTATTTGGAAAATCTAGGACCCTTTCATATTCTTCCATGGTAGGTGTCATATCAATGTTCCCGAAAGTAAAGCATCGATAACTAGGGTCCTAAAAGTTCAGGAGAGCTTTGATTGTTGTCGCTTGTATGGGTAGCCTCATTAGTTGTGCTATTCTCCCATATCGCCTTTCAAAGAGAGTCTCATCCACATATCCCATTATAGGCAACAATTTCCCTAAGTCATTTACCATGTGATTTATCTTGGTAATGCATGGCAACCTACTAGCATCGATTCTTGGACATTTTCCTTCAACTATCTGGTTCAACTCAGATTCTTGCCCAAACTCTTGGAAAGATAGGTACTTAGTCATGATTTCAGTTCGGAACCTGGAGTGATGAATTTAACATGATTAATTTGATGCAAATGAAAGTATATATCTTGTGAAACAAAGGGTAGTTTGACTATCTAAGTCTCAAAAAGGGTCCCATATCTGTCCAGTGACGGTCTTCGTAAAGACAGTGTGGGGGCGTTGCAATGAACAGTTAAGGCACGTATGCCCACCATTACCAAGCAAGCACTCAGATATGAGTTGGGTGTTTCACGCATCTGAACCCCGACCAATAGTCATAGGGCAGATTGTTAATTCCCCTCCTAACTTAATAAGATTGTGTGTGCTTCCCAAAAATTAAATTGTGTGATGCATGAGGCAGTTCTATATAATGCATGAACATAAAATAAATTAATTAATTAATTAAATTAAAAAATGTAAAATAAATAAATAAAATAAGCTTATTTAACAGAAAAACACACAAACCAAACAAAACACAATTATCAGACAAAAACAAAGCTTAGTCCACAAGGTCCCCAGTGGAGTCGTCATTCTGTCGCACGTGTGCGGCGTCGCGGCGAAAACATCCACCCTCAAAATCTTATATTATCTATCTATCTGGCAAATATTAGGAGGCAAGGAATTCTTGTCTCTTATCAATGAAAAATTGGAATGGGAGTCGCCACCTAGTATTTTGGTCACTAGGAACCCTAACTGGTCTCAAAGATCGGGTACGGGGACTGGTTGCGTAAAGGGAAGGTATTAGCACCCCAAATACACCCTACCTAAGGTAAGCTGCATTGTTTTATTATCTGATAAAATCTAAGGTCTTGTCGTGTTTTCTAGTTATTGGTATGTCTATGGTTTAAGAAAAGTCATCTTGGGTAAAGATATCCTTATCTTACGGGTAAAACCTAACTGTTCTAACATCAACAAAAGAATTTAATATCCGGAATACGTCTTACGTAGAAGATCATAACCCCAGATATTAAAAGAAAACAACATATTTTTTTGGAGTTTTTTTGAAATATTAGCCTAGTTCTCGTGACTTTAATAAACTGGTTATTAAAGCCAAAATGCATGCTAATATATATTTTCGAAATTATTATTTTTTTATATATATATGAAATACAATATGATTTTTTATTTTATTTTTGAGAGACTTGGCCGTATGCATGAAAACAAAATATGTATATTCTTTTTCTTTTTTTTTGCCGAAAACTGGGTATTTTAATACCGAATTTTTATCTTTACAGTATAAAAATACAAATTGATATTGACTAAAATACAGTAAAAAAAATTTTCAGAAACTCTTAGATTTTTTGGAAATAATTTTTTTTTTTGCAGGCTGAGCCCAGCCCGGCCCCTGTGGCTGGGCTGGACCTAGCCAGCCTGCATAGCTGGGCTGGGCCTAGCCAGCCTGCATAGCTGGGCTGGGCCTAGCCAGCCCAACCTAGTAACTAGCCCATGCTAGTGACCAGCCCCCCCTCTGCCCATTTTACGCGTCCATGAACAGTGCGAAGGTAATTAAATTACCTTCGCACTGTTCATCACCTTTCTTGCAGTGCAAGAATGAAACAAAAGAAAAAAAACAGAGTGTTGCAACTGGTGATTTCAGGTGCTGGTTTCCTTACGTTTTCTTTTTGTTTTTTACATACTAACATGCATCATCTCATTCTACAGGAACTGAGAAAGGCAGCGAACATACCTGGTTTTGAGAAGAAGAAGACGATGGTGGTGCTGCGTTCTCTGCTTCGCCGTGTCCTCTGCTTCCGTTCGGTTTGCTTCCTTTCCTCTCCCTTTTGCTTTCTCACTATTTCTCTAATCTCTCAATTTTCTTACATTCTCCTAAGCTGTCTCCCTCCTGTTTTTCTCCTCACTATAGCCTTTCCTCTCTTCTCCCTTCTCTCCTCCCCCTTTGTTCGGCTCCTCCTCTGGCTTTTATAGCCAGAGGACGCAGGCGTTTTTGGTAAGCCGGCGTGCATCACGGTGGCGAGGGATGTCAGCCGTGATACACGCCCCTCTTGATTTGAAAATGGCTCCATTATCACTGCTAACGTCTCCTTCCTTTATTATCACAGAT
Source organism: Populus trichocarpa (assembly GCF_000002775.5). Classification (NCBI taxonomy): domain Eukaryota; kingdom Viridiplantae; phylum Streptophyta; class Magnoliopsida; order Malpighiales; family Salicaceae; genus Populus; species Populus trichocarpa. The sequence goes on from NC_037296.2 coordinate 8,176,877, forward strand.
TCACAGCTGTTGAAGACAGTGAAATGCGCTTCAATGGAAATGGCGCCGCTTGGGTTCTTCTGGTTTGGTTATTGAAGTTTTCACAATTTTGTAATCAAACCCCCGACAAAATTGTAATCGGATCCCTTGATTTTGGCGCATTTTCTGGTTTGGTCCTTGGTTTTGGGTTGTGTCAATTAAGTTCCTAATTGGCCATCAAACTTCAATAATTATGCAATTAAACCCCTGATTTGGCCAAATCAACTCTTCAAAATTATAAATGGACCCCAGAACTTTAATTTCTTCCAATAAAAGCCTAAATTGACTTAAAAATTAATTTTTCTTGCAATCAAACCCTCCATAAATTCAATTAAATCTTAGATAAAATTTAATTGAGTCCATAAACATCTGATTTTGAATATATGTTTTCAAAATTGAATTTTCTTTGTCAATAGGACTCTCATCAGTTAACGACAAACTGTCAAATTTCAACATTTTGCATTTTTGAACCTCCTCAACCAATTTTTGACCATTTTTCAGCATTCCAGCATCCTTTTCTCGCTCCTATTATTTTTTGGATTTCTTCCAAATATATATTTTTTAAGTTTTTTCATTTTTGTTTGGGAACCCAAAAATGGGTAACAACAATGTTAACGAGACTAGAACAAGAATGTGAATTTATAAGTATGCCAATACGATGTAATGTAAACCTATGAGTATGGAAATATAATATTATGGGCACGTGTATTGAGAATCCGTTTTATAGGAATGTTGATTTACATTATCCTACGTAGATTGTGCCTTGATAATGAACAAAATGCAATGATAAATCTAAAGAATGATGTGGTGAAAAACATCTAGAAACTGGACGATAAAAAAAAATCCATCAATTTTAGCCTTGAAAAAGCCACGTCGTTACACTTAAATTCGTCAAAATACAATAGCATGTGGGTTTGTCTTATAACATACAACCTGACCCTTCTCTAGTGTTTTATCTATATTTGGAGTTCTATAACTCCAAATGGGGTAAGGTTTGTTTCTTGCAAGAGCTAATATCGCTAACCACATTTTCCATGAGACACTTACCCCAAATTTCCTCAGTTGTAAGTCTCAATTTCTAGTTTAAGGTCTGATGTACATTATGTCCAAAAGTTCCCAACCTGACCTATCTTCAGGTTTTTACCTATATCTAGAGTTTTATAACTCTGATTTGGGTGAATCCAATCCCATCAGAAGGATAACACCCAAATATACAACTTTTATGAAGGATAACATCCCAAATGCTGCATTCAACTAGTCCAATTTCTGGTCACAAGTTAGTTAGAAATACTGTCCAGATTTTTGGTTTTATAGGTCTAACACACAACCAATCATATTCGTGCATTTCTTCCCTTCTTTTTATCATCCTTATATACAAAACATGTTATTTCCATAGCAATGATCATTCTTGAGATATAACATATTCAAAATTAAACTTTACAAGAGCATGCGCCACATGAATTTGTGTATATGTTTATGTTTCAACGCACCATAGTTTCTTGTATGATTCTACACTTGTTATTTTAACATGCATACACAATTCAACATCAAAACATTTTCCCCTATCATCTTGTTCATGTATGGTCAAAGGCTTCAAGCCTTATCTTACTCGAACTCTAATCCAAGAGTTAATATTTGTGTATAAAACTTACCAAAGGTATTAGAAATTGGTCTAGGAAGGTTTTAGGTTTGTTCTAGCTGTGTTTTTCACTCCTCAAAACTCCTCCTCCCTCAAATCTTTTGGCCTCTCTTCATATTCTCTCTGCTGCTACTAACCTCCTCTCTTTTTCTCCCTCAATTTGTTTTATTTCTTGTGTTTAAATCTTCACTCAAACCCTTTATTTTCTCTCATGGATTTGCTTGCATGTGTTTTCTCTACTTGTTCTTTGAGAGGATGTGCTAAAGAGAAGAATGACTCCCACCCCCCCTTTCTGGCGTAAGCACCTATCTTCTTCCTAGGGCTTACGGGTTTTTTTTTTTGTCCCTCACTTGTTCATGCCTTTTCAATTTAGTCCTCTCATCCTTTGTCTTTCCCACATTAGGTCCTAATTTCTCCTTATTTACTTATGTGTATTTCATACTTTAAGCTAAAAATTTTGTATTTCACTAATGGGTTCTTTTGTATTTATTTAATTTCATGCATTTATTTTCTAGGGGCTTACAATAAATGTGAATTAAATATTGGATCATTTTTTTGTAAATGAATAATGGATCATTTTTAAACGAAGGCTGTTAGTTCCAAATTCATATATGCCTAATGCATGTTCCCCAACAGCGTATCATAACCAATATATAACATGCATGAATAAATAATAGTCGTTTCTTTCAGTGCACGCTAGCACTAATTTAAATTTCAGCCGAGGATGTAATCCAGAAAGAAAAGTTAAGCTAATGAACTTGAAGGCAGAGAAATTGAGGTGCCATATGTTCCATGGCTACCCAATTAATTAAGAATATAGTGAGGCATGATGCAAACTTATGAATAGAAAGCCATGTTCTATCGATTATTTTGTTATTAGATTAGTAAAAAGGAAAAGAAAATGATATTGTCACGCCAAGAGAAGTTATTAGAAACTCTAGTTTGTAGAAATAAGATCGAAGTCTTAAAGATTGAGAGTAAGTTTGATTGTTGTTTCTCTATTGATAGACTTGATAGGGGAGGGGGTCTAGCTGTGTTTTGGAGATCATCTAGTTTAGTTACGCTTATGGGGTTTTCTCAAAATCATGTTGACATGGTTATTGTGTTGAAAACAGGAACTGTTTAGATTGCAAGTTTATTGAAGAAGAATAATACATAATAAATGATAGAAACAATGGCAACTTTAAGTAGCCTTACAGAAAGAGTAAAAAAAAGGAAATAACAGCCCACGTTTAACAACCTATTACGTGGTAATAGACTAAGTCAAAATTAAAATAACTACTCCCTAAACAGCAGGGATTTATTAAGGAAGCAGTAGCACAGAATCTGCTAACTGCACAACTAACTGCAAGCTAACAATTTCTACCTTAAACTGAATGCACCTTGCAGTCAGTTTACATATGGTTCTTGACAAACACCTAGCATACTTCGCAGCTTCACAAATGCATCTAACTTGAGAGGTTTTGTCATTATATCTGCAATTTGGTCTTGACTATTACAATGCACCATTTCCACAGTTCTAGCCTTTATAAGCTCACGCAGAAAATGGAAACGAACGTCTATGTGCTTGTTGCGTCCATGCATTACTGGATTCTTTGCAAGTTTGATAGCTGAGCTACTATCACAATGAACAACTGTAGGCTTATCTTGATGTTTACCAAGCGTCTCAAAAATCCTTCTCAACCACACTACCTGACATGCACAAAAAGCAGCAGCAATGAACTCTGCCTCAGTAGTGGATAGAGTTATTGTCGGCTATTTCTTTGATGACCAGGACACTGCTTCTGAGCTAAATAAGAACACATAACCTGTAGTGCTCTTTCTGTCTTCTTGATCTCCAGTATAGTCACTATCTATATAAACATTCAATTCTCCCGTTCCTCTGTAGAACACCCCGAAGTTAGTTGTTCCTTTGACATACCTTAAAATTCTCTTTGCTGCCTCCATGTGAAATTCAGTAGGATTGCTCATATACCTGCTAATAAGACTTACTACAAACATCATGTCCGGTCGAGTAGCAGTTAAATACATAATTTGATTAAGAACCGGATTGCATTTATTCATTCCAAATTTTTCAAGTACCTCCAGAGCATTTTTTTTTTTGGCTAATGAATATTCCATATGCCCTTTGAATAACTTCTATATCAAGAAAATACCGCATCTTCCCAAGATCAGTCATATCAAATTCAAGCATCATTGATCTCTTGAACTCAACAAACATAGATTCATCATTTTTAGTAAATATGAGATCATCAACATAAAGACTCACAATTAGAATTTTACCTCCCTTTGCTGTCTTTGTAAACAAAATGTGTTCAAAATGACATCTTTCAAATCCTGCCTTCACAAAATGAGCTTCCATACGACTATACCAAGCTCGTGGAGCTTGCTTAAGTCCGTATAAAGCTTTTTTCAGTTTATAGACTTTTTGTTCACTGCCCTTGTGCACGTAACCTTGAGGTTGCTTAATAAATACTTCCTCATTTAATTCCCCATGCAAGAAGGCAGACTTCACGTCCAGCTGATAAATGTTCCATTGGCTTTGAGCTGCAAGTGCTATTACCAAGCGGATTGTATCCAACCGTGCCACAGGTGCAAACACTTCTGTATAGTCTATCCCATGTTGCTGAGAATAACCTTTTGCTACAAGCCTTGCCTTATACTTGTCTACCTCTCCATTCTCGTTAAGCTTTGTTTTATTTACCCACTTCACTCCAATTGTTCTTCCTCCTACAGGTAACTCCTTTAATTCCCATGTATCATTCTTTTCTATTGCTTGAATTTCTGAGTCCATGGCTTTTCGCCATTTTTCATTTCTAACTGCATCTTCAAAGTGAACTGGATCAACAGCTGCAAACATGACTAAATTAGCCACATCGTCTTCAGAAAATCCCTGTCCTGTTTCATAATCTTCCATCCATACTGGTGGCCTTCTACCTCTTCTGTCATCTGTATTGGGAGGATTGTTCGGATTATTGTTAGGATTTTCTCCTCCTTTGTTGTTATTGAATTCAGCTGTGTTGTTGTTAAAGTCTGCACCATCTTCTTCTCTTGTGTTGTTGTTGAAGTCTGTAGCACCTTCTTCTCCAGTTTCAGTGTCAAGGATTGCTCCTTTTTCATTTTCACCCCATTCTAGATCAGCTACTGATACTTCTTCATGTCTTTTATCCCAGTTCCATCTTTTATCCTCTTCGAACACAATATCTCTACTGACAAGAATTTTCTATGAGACAGGATCATACAATCTGTATGCTTTAGATTCCTCACCGATGCCAAGCAAGACACAACTTAAACTTTTATCATCCAATTTTTTTCTTCTGCTATCAACTACATGCATATGAGAGACACACCCAAAAACCTTAAAATGCTCCACTGACGGTTTAACACCACTCCAGGCTTCTTCAGGAGTTTGATTCTTGACAGCAAAAGTTGGACTTCTATTCAACACATGTACAGTCCAGTTGACTGCTTCTGGCCAGAAAGTTCTGGGGATTTTCTTCTCTGAAAGCATGCTTCGGACCATGTTCATTATGGTTATGTTCTTCATCTCTGCAACTCCATTTTGTTGTGGAGTAAATGATGCTGTCAATTGCCTGTGTATCCCACTTTCATTACAAAAGTTGTTGAACTCCTGAGATATAAATTCACCACCTCGATCTGTTCTCAATCCCCTTATGCTTGAACCTGTTTCCTTTTCTACACGATTCTTATATTTTTTGAAAGTAATAAAAGCTTCTGATTTTTCTACCAGAAAATAAACCCATGTCTTGCCACTAAAGTCATCAATAAAACTGATCAGGTACCTTTTTTTGCTATTTGAGATTGGTGTAATTGGTCCACAAATGTCAGCATGAACAAGTTGAAGTATTTGAGAAGCCCTCCATGTGCTCATTGTGGGAAATGAATCCCTGTGTTGTTTGCCCACCAAGCAATCTTTACATACTTTGGAAGGATTTTTTAGTTAGGGTAATCCTTTCACCATCTGCTTCTGCTGGAGAGTTTTCAAACCTTGGAAATTCAAATGTCCATGCCTACAATGCCAAAGATGTGTTTGATCCTCTATGACTGTATTGAAACATATAGACTCTTTTGGTTGAGACGCAGCAAGCAAAACAAACATCCTGTTGGATGACATTACAGACTCCATAAGCAAGCCCTTTGCAGGATGAAAGATCTTGCACTATCCACTCTGAAATACAATTGAAAGTCCTTTCTGTAGAAGTTGTCCAATACTTAGCAAATTATTCTTCAACTCCGGTACATAAAACACTCCAGTGATGATTTGATCAATTCCATTTACTCGCAGCTTTATATTGTCTTTTCCATATACTGTCATGCTTGACTTGTTTCCAAGCTTTACTGATTATCTGAAGCTCGCATCCAAGTCTAAAAAACATTCCTTCTTTCCGCACATATGATTACTGCAGCCTGAGTCAAGATACCACAATTCTTCTCTGTTCACCTTTGTATTTTCAACATAGGCCATCAATAGAATTTCTTCTCCAGCCTCTACAAAATTTTCTCCTTTCTCCTTGCTTGGACATTCATATTGAAAGTGCCCACGTTTATGACAATAGTAACATTCTACCATGGATTTGTCAAAGTTTCTGCCTCTCCCTCGACCTCTTCCTCTAAAACTGCCATGTCCACGACCTCTTCCTCCAGAGAATTCATCAAACGTGACCTTCAACGCTTGTTCTTCTATGATATGATCATTCATACGCTGTTCGTGAACAAGTAGACTACTCTGCAACTCGTCGATCGACATAGAGTCTAGATCATGTGACTCTTCAATAGAGCAAACGACATAATCAAACTTAGAAGTCATTGACCTCAAAATTTTTCAATGACTAACACATCTGTCATTTTTTCACCATGTAATCTCATTTTATTAGCTATGGTGAGAGTCTTGGCAAAGTATTCATTGACAGATTCTCCTGTCTTCATGTGAAGAATCTCAAACTCTTTTCTAAGAGCTTGTAATTGTGCTCGTTTAACCCGTGTGGTGCCTTGATACTTTTGTTTCAAAGAATCCCAGATATTCTTTAATAAATCTTTGTTCAGAATTGTCTCCAGAATTGAACGGTCAATTGCTTGGAACAAATAGTTCTTGGCTTTCAGGTCCTTCAGTTTTTGATCTTCAATGACTCTCCTCTGTCCTTCTGTGAGATCTGCTTCTTCTGCAGCCGCAGGGATCCCATGCTCCACCAGACTCCAATATTCCTTTGATCTTAAGAAATTTTCCATGAGCATAGACCAGTGATCGTAATGCCCATCAAACTTAGGAATTGATGGCTGCACATAGCTGCTTTTGGATGACATGTTCACACCTAGAAGACTGCTGCTTCTTCTGCTTTTAATAAATCAAACTCCCTAGAAGGAGGCTCTGATACCAATTGTTGAAAACAGGAACTATTCAGATTGCAAGTTTATTGAAGAAGAATAATACATAATAAATGATATAAACAATGGCAACTTTAAGTAGCCTTACAGAAAGAGTAAAAAAAGGAAATAACAGCCCACGTTTAACAACCTATTACGTGGTAATAGACTAAGTCAAAATTAAAATAACTACTCCCTAAACAGCAGGGATTTATTAAGGAAGCAGTAGCACAAAATCTTCTAACTGCACAACTAACTGCAAGCTAACATATTGTTGGCCCTGATATGTTTGAGTGGAGGCTCACTGGTTTCTATGGCTTTCTCGAGTGAAGGAGACGAAGAGAGTCATGGAACCTGATTCGTGCACTAAGTAGGAGATCCAACTTGTCGTGGGTGTGTATAGGTGACTTCAACGATATGTTGAGTGTGGAAGACAAATGGGGGAATACCGACCACCTTGATGCTCTGATTCAATGGTTTAGGGAGGCTATAAAAGACTGCCAACTCACCGATATCCCTCTCGAGGGATATCCAAACACTTGGGAGAGGGGTCGAGGGCACTCAAATTTGGGTTCAGGAAAGGTTAGACAGAGCTTTCAGTATTGTTTCTTGGTTCTCTCATTTTAAAGAAGTAGAGCTTCTTAACCTCACCAGCTCCACTTCGGACCACAGTCCAATCCAGTTAGTCTTTAGGAAGCAGATTGTTCATTGAAAACATTTCAGGTTTCGGTTTGAAAATTCCTGGATAAGGGAACAGTTCTTAAAATAGCGGTCCATCGTTCATGGGAAGGCTCTATGGGTCAAGGAATTATTGACAGATTTGATCAGCGTTCAACAAGTCTGTCTCAATGGGGCAGGGACCTAGCTACCAAATTTAAAGCTGAGGTTAGAGAATGTCACAACAACATTAGAGTCTTGAGGCCTTTGATGGACACTGAATCTGTCCAAGCTTACTCTAGATGATGCAGGGAGAAATTAGCATGGCTGTTTGCCCAGGAGGAGTATTGGAAGCAGAGAGCCAAGTTGTTCTGGTTAAAAGTGTTAAATAATATTTATGTAGTCTTATTTATTAAGGGTAGAATAGTACTTTCAGTTTAACCTATATATACGTTATTTGTATTTAGGTTAAGACCTAAGCATTCATAATATACAGATTATTCAGAATTCTAGCCTCCTTTTTGTATTTGATCTCAATTATTTTAACATGGTATCAGAGCTGGTTTTATGGAACGAGGCTTAATCTCGAACACAACTTCGCGGATCCAACTTGTTTTGTGTTTTGGAGTGAGATTTTGTCTTCCGCTTCTGCAAAATTTGGTATTTCGTCAGTTTCTGCAATTATTTTGGTATTTCGTCTTCCCTTCAGCTTTTGCAATTTGGTATTTGCGTTCAGTTTCTGCAAATTTGTTTTGTGTTTTGGAGTAATCGTATAATTTTAAGAAGATATTTGTTTAGTTTCTGCAATCTCTGTTCAGTTTCTGCAATTTGGTATTTTGTTTTCCGCTGCTTTTGCATTCTGGTTCTCTGTGATTGTTAATTATGGCTACTGAAAGTGATGATTCGCTTCAGTCTGTGAGTGTGAGGTTGGATGGGAAGAACTATTTGTATTGGAGCTATGTAATGCGAAATTTTCTTAAGGGTAAGAAGATGTGGGGGTATGTTAGTGGAACTTATATGATACCTAAGAATATTGAGGAGGGGGATGCTGTTTTGATAGATACATGGGAAGCAAATAATGCAAAGATCATTACTTGGATCAACAATTCTGTTGAGCATTCGATAGGTACGTAGTTGGCAAAGTATGAGACAGCAAAAGAGGTTTGGGATCATTTGCAAAGGTTATTCACGCAATCAAATTTTGCAAAACAGTATCGATTAGAGAATGACATACGAGCTCTCCATCAGAAGAATATGAGTATTCAAGAGTTTTATTCTGCTATGACAGATCTTTGGGATCAATTGGCTCTTACAGAATCAGCAGAATTAAAGGCATGTGGTGCCTATATTGAGCGTAGAGAACAGCAACGATTGGTACAGTTTTTAACAGCACTTCACAGTGACTTCGAAGGACTTAGAGGTTCAATTCTGCATCGTTCTCCACTGCCTTCTGTTGACTCTATTGTCAGTGAGTTATTGGCTGAAGAAATACGTCTTCAGTCTTATTTTGAAAAGGGAATTCTTTCTGCTTCAAATCCTTCTCTACTAGCAGTACCTTCTAAGTCATTCTCTAATCATCAGAACAAGCCTTACACAAGGGTTGGCTTCGATGAGTGCAGTTTCTGTAAGCAGAAAGGTCATTGGAAGGCTCAGTGTCCTAAGTTGAGACAGCAGAATCAAGCTTGGAAGTCTGGCAGTTAGTCATAATTTAATGCTCATCGACCACCTTAGGGTTATAAACCACCACACCACAATACTGCAGCAGTAGCTTCCCCAGGCTCTATTACCGACCCTAATACTTTGGCTGAGCAATTTCAGAAGTTTCTCTCCTTGCAGCCACAAGCAATGTCTGCTTCTTCTATAGGTCAGTTGCCTCATAGTTCCTCAAGTATGTCACACTCTGAATGGGTCTTGGATTCTGGTGCTTCCCATCATATGTCTCCAGATTCGTCATCTTTTACCTCTGTGTCCCCTTTGTCCTCCATTCCTGTTATGACTGCTGATGGCACTTCTATGCCGTTAGCAGGTGTTGGTTCTGTTGTCACACCTCACTTGTCTCTCCCTAATGTTTATCTTATTCCAAAACTCAAATTAAATCTTGCGTCTGTTGGTCAAATATGTGATTCTGATGATTATTTAGTCATGTTTTCTGGTTCCTTTTGTTGTGTACAGGATCTGCAGTCTCCGAAGCTGATTGGGACAGGCTATAGGGAGAATGGACTATATATTTTGGATGAGTTAAAAGTGTCAGTTGCTGCTGCTGCCGCTGCTGCTACTACTGTTGATTTGTCTTCCTTTCGTTTGAGTCTTTCATCTTCTAGTTTTTATTTATGGCATTCCCGTCTAGGTCATGTTTCTTCTTCTCGTTTGAGATTTTTGGCATCCACAGGAGCTTTAGAAAATTTGAAAACTTGTGACATTTCAGATTGTAGTGGATGTAAACTGGCAAAATTTTCTGCTTTACCTTTTAATCGAAGTATTTATGTTTCATCTTCACCATTTGATTTGATTCATTCTGATGTATGGGGACCTTCTCCTGTTGCCACAAAAGGAGGGTCTCGATATTATGTCTCTTTTATTGATGATCATACTCGTTATTGTTGGGTTTATTTAATGAAACATCGTTCTGAATTCTTTGAGATATATACAGCTTTTCAAGCTCTTATCAAAACTCAATATTCTGTTGTGATCAAATGCTTTAGGTGTGATTTGGGTGGGGAATACAACTCTAATATTTTTTGTCAAATGCTTGCCTTAGATGGAACCATCCACCAAACTTCATGTACAGATACTCCTGAGCAAAATGGTGTTGCTGAAAGAAAACATAGGCACATTGTCGAAACAGCTTGTTCTCTCTTGTTGTCTGCTTTTGTTCCTAGTGAGTTTTGGGGAGAAGTTGTTCTTACTGCTGTAAGTTTGATTAATACAATTCCATCTTCTCATAATTCGGGTCTATCTCCTTTTGAAAAGTTATATGGGTATGTCCCTGATTATTCCTCATTCAGAGTCTTTGGTTGTACTTGTTTCGTTTTTCGTCCTCATGTAGAAAGCAGTAAGCTATCCTCTTGATCCGCTATTTGTGTCTTTCTGGGTTATGGTGAAGGTAAAAAGGAGTATCGTTGTTTTGATCCAATAACTCAGAAACTTTATGTGTCTTGTCATGTTGTCTTCCTTGAGCATATACCTTTTCTTTTCTATTTCATCCACTACTCATAGCCTGACAAAATCTGATCTTATTCGTATAGATCCTTTTTCTGAGGATTCTGGTAATGATACCTCGCCCTATGTTCGATCAATTTGTACTCATAACTCTGCAGGTATTGGTACTTTACTCTCTGGCACACCTGAAGCTCCATTCTCATCTACAGCCCCTCAAGCTTCATCTGAGATTGTGGATCCACCTCTACGTCATTCCATCCGCATTCGTAAGTTTACAAAACTACCAGATTTTGCTTATTCTTGTTATTCTTCATCATTTACTTCCTTTTTAGCTTCTATTCATTGTCTCTTTGAGCCCTCTTCCTATAAAGAGGCAATTCTTGATCCACTTTGGCAGCAAGCTATGGATGAGGAACTTTCTGCTTTGCATAAGACAGATACTTGGGATCTGGTTCCTCTACCTCCTGGTAAGAGCGTTGTTGGTTGTCGTTGGGTGTATAAGATCAAGACTAATTATGATGGGTCTATTGAGCGATACAAAGCTAGGCTAGTTGCAAAAGGATACTCTCAACAGTATGGTATGGACTATGAGGAGACATTTGCCCCGGTTGCAAAAATGACTACTATTCGTACTCTTATTGTCGTAGCTTCGATTCGTTAGTGGCATATTTCTCAGCTTGATGTTAAAAACGCCTTCTTGAATGGAGATATTCAAGAAGAAGTTTATATGGCACCCCCTCCTGGTATTTCACATGACTCTGGATATGTTTGTAAGCTTAAGAAAGCATTATATGGTCTCAAACAAGCACCCCGTGCTTGGTTTGAGAAATTCTCTATTGTGATCTCGTCTCTTGGCTTTGTTTCTAGCCGTCATGATTCTGCTCTTTTTATTAAGTGCACTGATGCAGGTCGTATCATTCTGTTTTTATATGTTGATGACATGATTATTACTGGTGATAATATTGATGGTATTTCAGTTTTGAAGACAGAGTTGGCTAGACAATTTGAAATGAAGGATTTGGGTTATCTTCGATATTTCCTGGGTATTGAGGTAGCATACTCACCTAAAGGTTATCTTCTTTCTCAGTCGAAATATGTTGCAGATATTCTTGAGCGGGCTAGACTTAATGATAACAAGACTGTAGATGCTCCTATTGAGGTTAACGCAGGGTACTCTTCTTCGAATGGTTTACCTTTGATAGATCCTACTCTATACCACACTATTGTTGGGAGTTTGGTATATCTCACCATTACTCGTCCAGATATTGCATATGTTGTTCATGTTGTTAGTCAGTTTGTTGCTTCTCCTACTATTGTTCACTGGGCAACTGTTCTTCGTATTTTGCGATATCTTCGGGGTACAGTTTTTCAGAGTCTTTTACTTTCATCCACCTCTTCCTTGGAGTTGCGTGCATACTCTGATGCTGATCATGGTAGTGATCCCACAGATCGCAAGTCTGTTACCGGGTTCTGTATCTTTTTAGGTGATTCTCTTATTTCTTGGAAGAGCAAGAAACAATCTATTGTTTCTCAATCATCCACCGAAGCAGAATATCGTGCCATGACATCTACTACCAAAGAGATTGTTTGGTTACGTTGGTTACTTGCTGATATGGGAATTTCCTTTTCTCATCCTACTTCTATGTATTGTGACAACTAGAGTTCTATTCAGATTGCTCATAACTCGGTTTTTCATGAGCGCACTAAGCACATTGAGATCGATTGTCATCTTACTCGTCATCATCTCAAACATGGCACCATTGCTTTGCCTTTTGTTCCTTCTTCCTTACAGATTGCAGATTTCTTTACTAAGGCGCATTCCATCTCTTATTTTCGTTTTCTGGTTGGCAAACTCTCGATGCTTGTAGCTGCCGCATCGTGAGTTTGAGGGGAGATGTTAAATAATATTTATGTAGTCTTATTTATTAAGGGTAGAATAATACTTTCAGTTTAACCTATATATACGTTATTTGTATTTAGGTTAAGACTAAGCATTCATAATATACAGATTATTCAGAATTCTAGCTTCCTTTTTGTATTTGATCTCAATTATTTTAACAAAAAAAAAAAAGATGATTCAAATACAAAGTATTTCCACGCGATGACTTCGAGTAGAAGGAAGGCCAGCAAACTTATAAAACTGATTGATGACTGTTAAGTTCAGCTTAACAAATCAAGAAGGTGAGAGTTAAGAATAGAATGTTTAGCAGAGAATAGCAAGAGAAGAGTGTTACAGAGAGAATGAGATGGAAATTGAACTGTAATATCTTTCTGTATCAACTAATATATCGGCAATTGGACTGTAATATCCAATATAATCCATAAAATGTGCTTTTATAGTAATCAACATCAACAATTAACAGATTAATCCAACTAACTCTAACTGATTAACAAACTCTGCTAACCGAATGTACTCCAACTAACTAACTGAATATTAACAACTAAACAGCAGGTTGCGTGTTCCTGACGTCTCTACTTCCCGCTCCTTCTTGCCTTCCCAGAGTAGTCTTCTTCTTGTTGCAACTTCTTTCACTTATTCTGTCAACCAGATACGTAACAATGACTCGGGTACAGCACATGAAGAATGTGGTGCTAGACTATTTCCACCATCTGTTCGACAAAAGTCCTGAATCTGACTGCTCTGTAATAAAATGTGTGCAGCCATGTGTTTCCAGTGCACAAAATGGTATACTTCTTGCTCCTTTCGTAGACGAAGAGTTCAAAGAGGCTGTGTTTAGTATGTCACCAGATAAGTTTATCAAGTCTCCTGGACTTGATGATCTTAATCCCAAATTTTACCAGCACTTCTGGAGCTTAATTGGAGCTGATATTTGTGTGGCTTGTAGGGGCTGGTTGGCGAACAAAGAATTCCCTCCTTCGCTAAGAGACACTTTATTGGTTCTCATTCCCAAGTGTGACAATCCCCAAATGATGAAGGAGTTGCGGTCAATAGCGCTTTGCAATGTGTTGTGCATGATAATTGCAAAAGTTTTGGCGAACAGGTTAAAGGTCATCTTGGATGATATTATTTCCACAACTCAAGCAGCTTTTGTCCCTGGTAGATCCATCACGGATAATGTGGTGGTTGGGTTTGAATCAATACATTCAATGAAGAGGCATACGAGAGGAAAGGAACTGTCGCATTGAAAGTGGACATCAGCAAAGCGTATGACAGGGTTAAATGGGACTATTTACAGGCAATCATGATTCGGGTCAGGCTGTGAATTTCCAGAGGTCTGGAATATTTTTCAGCAGCAATGTCAAGATGGAATGCAGACAACATCTTTCTAATATACTGGAAGTTCACTCCCCGCTAAATCATGGGCGTTATTTGGGCTTAGCCTTACTTAATTGGATGTCATAAAAGAGAAGTGTTTGCGTTTCTGCGTGACAGATAATGGAAAAGACTTCAGGGCTGGAGGGGGAGGCTGCTGTCTATAGCAGACAAAGCTGTTATGCTTAGTTCGGTTGCTTAGGCTCTACCTACCTATACCATGGGAGTTTTCTTGCTGCCAGTGTATTTATGCGAGGAGTTGCGGAGGATGATGAATAGTTATTGGTGGGGTACTAATCAGGAGCATGGCAGAGGTATTATTTGGCAGGGATGGGACAGGCTATGCAGAAAGAAAGACATTGGTGGCCTGGGCTTTATAAATTTGCTTTGTTTCAATATGGCACTTCTCGGTATGTTGGGATCGAAACTTGTTGTCAAACCACACTCACTAGTGAGTAGAATTATCAAAGCTAGATATTTCCCTAGAGGAGACTTTTTACATGCCACACCAGGGCATGATCCAAGTTATGTTTGGCGAAGCATTCTCAGCTCTCAAGAAGTCCTTAGAAAAGGAACAATCTGGCGAATTGGAACGGGCCAAAAGGTTAGTGTGTGTTCTGAGGCTTGGCTAAAGAATGATTGCAACAGGTATGTTCAAACTCCAAATCCGGATGGGCTGGAAAACATGAGAGTGTGTGATTTGATTGTGGATAATGGTTTTACGTGGGATAGGAGTTTGGTTGAATCTCCTTTCCATGCACGTGATGCTCAATTGAATGATAAAAAAGGATAACTAATTATTATTTTCTGTTGAATTAAGAATGGACATTGTAATATGACTGCTTTCCTCGTAACTCTGTTTGTAAATCACAGAATAAAGGTTAAGCTGCTACTAGCATAAAGTTCTATGAATTTAGGGCTGCTGCTATAAACCATATATATGGTGAATCCAAGGTAAAATTATTATCAAAACAATGAGTTGATTAGGTACTGAATTTTGATGTAATGCAGAAACGTTTTGCTAAATATTCAGATGGGCAAGCTCACTTCACCAGTACTTCCAATTGCTAAAACTTTCATCCTGTTTCGATAATGTCTTATCTTTCTTCTCTGTATTGCTCTCAGCTTTTCGAACCATTCGGTACTGTGGAGCTTGTACAACTGCCTCTTGACCTTGGGACAGGACAATGCAAAGGTTTTGGATTTGTTCAAGTCGGTGATCATAACCACTTGTCGATTGCAAAAATTTTCTGTGCTATTTAATCTTTCTGAATTTGCTGATTGATTAATTCATCCACGGCCCTGCGATTTACTCAATTTGTTGCTCTTCATATTGATGTTGTGCATACAACAGTGCATGATGTTGCTAGTCAATTATTTGTCTTTGCTTGACAATTGATGATGCTATTCTTATTCCTTAAGGAAAGGTTTGTGATGAATTGTTTATGCACACTTAATATTCATCTCATGTATAATTTGAATAATAAATTCATAATGTTCTTAAGGAACTAGTTAAAATGATTTTTTAACTATTTAATTAAAAACATGGATATGAATGCTCTAAAAAGAAGAGAAAAAGATGTCTCAAAACCTTAAAAAAAAGAGAGTGAATTACAAGGCCATGGGGCACATGGTGGAATCTACAACAGGGATAAAGCCCCGCATTTTGCGGCACTACAAAGGGAGAGGTGTAAGCACGTGACATTTCCTCCTTTACCACCCACATCCTCTGGCGATACTCGGCTAAAAAAACACATTAAAGACCTGTCGAGTTGATTAACATTTTGTTAGTTAATCGGGATCTGTGCACTAATCATCAGGTTGTAAGAGTATTATCTTTCCTAGTTAATCCTTTTATGGTGGGGTCAACCCGTAACTGTTGATAAGTCAACCGTTAAATTAACCCTCACGTGACCAGATAGGGTTAGTGTTTGTGTACGTACTAGTATGTGTTATCAACTCTCTTGCCTGAGATTTTGGCCCCCGCTAGCTAGAGCTCAAACTCCCAGGCAATATGGGGGCTATTATGTCCTTCTCCATTCACATGCTGTTGACGTCCTCATTAAACAGATAATGTGTAAACCTATAAGCTTCAAAGGACACTAGTAACTAATAGGGTGTTTGGGAGACTATTTATCATACCATCTGTGTTTTTCTATGTAAAAATGTTTGTTAAACAACTTATTTTTTAAAAAAAAAAATTTAGTGTTTTTAGATTGTTTTAATGTGTTAATATTAAAAATAAATTTTAAAATATAAAAAAAAATATGTTAATATATTTTTAAATGAAAAACACTTTAAAAATAATTATTACTAAAATACTTTTCAAAATTACTAATATGAAAGCTGGAGCAAAATAATGACTATTACAAATGCATGTGATGTCATAGAGTTCAACAATTGATGGCAACTACTTATAATAAATTTAAAGGTTTTGGTCGTGTGTCGCAGATAAATTAATATAAAATTATTTTGTTTTTAAAGTCTTGGATTATTAAGACTGTTTGTTTGCTTTAAAAATATTTTAGAAAAAAAATGAATTTTTTTTGTTTTTTCTTTACTTTAAATTAATTTTTTTATGTTTTTATATTGTTTTGATGTGCTGATGTTAAAAATAAATTTTAAAAAATAAAATATATATATTATTTCGATGTATTTTCAAATGAAAATATTATTACAAACTCGAAACTCTAAACACAAAATCTCACAATTTTTGGAGTAAAAAAAATGTTTATTGATCAATGAAACTGTAGTTTTATAATAGTCTTACAAAACAAGAATGAAATCAAAACAACCACATTAACAAGTTCTAAAGACTTGGTGAATCTATTATAGAATAATTCAAAGTCTAAAGTAAACCATTGTAACCAGGGCTTTATTAACATAATAGTAACTAACACTATATTTAATGTGATAAGTCTTATTGACTTAGTCACCGAGAGATCTACAGCTTTAACAAATTCTCCTTGGCCTGTAAATTGCAGTCAGTTTACTTTTGGTACCAAGCTGGTATCTCAATCTCAAAAATACCTAGGCTTAGTCATAATGTTAGCAATTTGATCTTTTAAACTATAATGCACTAACTCAATAACCCCATCTTTTGTTAAATCACGAAGAAAATGAAATATGATATCAATGTATTTATTTCTACCATGCAAAACAGGATTCTTCAAAAGTTTAATAACTGAGCTATTGTCATAAAAGACCATAGTGCACTTACTTTGTTCATGACCAAGCTTTTTGAGAATCCTCTACATCCACACACCTTGACATACATAGGAGGTTACAGCTATGAACCCTGCTTCAGTGGTGGAGAGTGTGACCACCAGCTACTTCTTTGAGGACGAAGCCACAACTCTTGAACTTAATAAGAACACATACTCCGACGTGCTTTTTCAATCCTTAATGTCTCCTGTATAGTTACTATCATAATAAGCTATCAAACTATCTTATTCTCTTCTCTTGTAAAGAATCTCTAACTCAACAATGCCCTTTAAACATTGAAGGATCTTTTTCACTGCTTGTTGATGCAATTCAGTTGGCTTTTCTATGAACCTAATAATAAAGCTCACCACATACACCAAGTCTAGTCTGATGGCAGTTAAATACATGAGACTGCCCACCATTTGCTTATAAGTAGTAGCATCAATACTAGTATTACCTTCATCCTTCACAAGTTTAAACCTTGACACAATCGAATTCTTCACAGGATTGCAACTCTCCATGTCAAAACCCTTCAACACTTCTTTAGCATATTTCTTTTGACTTATGAAAATTCCCTTAGTGTTTTGCACCACTTCCACACTAAGAAAATATTTCATTTTCCCAAGATCATACATATCGAACTCCTACTTTATAAAGTCTTTGAACCTCCCAAACATTGCTTCATCATTCCCTGTAAAAATGAGATCATCCATGTACCAGCTGACCACAAGAAATCTTCCTTATTTTTTTTCTTTATAAGCAAAGTGTGCTCACAAAAACATCTTTCAAATCCCTCCTTGATAAAATAGGACTCAATCTTGTTGTACTAAGCTCGAGGAGTTTGTTTGAGTCCGTATAAGGCCTTTTTGATTCTATACACTTTTTATTCTGCTCCTTTCTTATCATAACCCCGTGGTTGCTCAATAAACATTGCCTCATTCAACTCACTGTGCAAAAATGCACTATTCATGTCAAGCTGGTACACACTCCACCTTTTATGAACTGCAAGAGCTAGAATCATTTTAATGGTATCCTAACAAGCTAATAGAGTAATCACCTCAATGTAATCTATTCCAAACTGTTGAGTGTATTCCTGGGCCACAAGCCAAGCTTTATATTTATCAACCTCCCCATTCGTATTCAACTTGGTCTTAAATATCCATTTCACCCCTATCTTTTTTGCTCCATCTCATAATGCAATTAACTCTCAGGTTCCATTCTTCTCAACGACTTTAATTTCCAAGTCTATAGCTTTTTTCCATTTTGAGCTCGTGACAACTTTTTCAAAGGACACAGGATCTCCAGATGAAGTGAACATCACAAAATTATTCATTTCCTCCTCAAACAGGGTCACTGTTTACATAATCCTCCATCCATGGTGGTTGTTGTCTTGTCCTCCCTTAAACATGACTTGAAGAATTGTCTTTAGCTGATTCATTTGATGAAAGACTAGTAGTTCTTTATTTGACTTGCTCTTCTTCTTCACTGGCATCTTCATTCTCCTTCTCCTCTGATTCATCTTTATCTCACCACTCAAGAACATCATGGTTAGCTTCTTCAACAGTTTTACCCCAATTTTACTTCTTGTTTTCCTCAAACATAATGTCCCTGCTTATAACAACTTTCTTTGACACAAGATCATACAATCTATAAGCTTTAGATTCTTCATTTAAGCTTAAGAGAACACACCTGAAACTCTTGTCATCAAGTTTTTGCCTTTTTGTTGTTAGGAATATGTACATGACCAATACAACCAAACACCCTAAAGTGATCAATAGAAGGTTTGAAACCACATCATTCTTCATCTGGAGTCATATCCTTCACTACTAGTGTAGAACATTGATTGAGCATACGAATGTCCAGTTGACAACTTCAAGCCATAATTCTTTAAGAACTTGTTTCTTTAATAACATGCAACATACCATATTCATGATTGTTCAGTTTTTACACTCTACAACCCCATTTTATTGTAGGGTGTAGGTTGCAGGTTGCAGTGAGTTCCCTATCAATGCCATTTGAACGCAAAACTTGTTGAACTCTAGTAAAGTGAACTCCCCACCTCTATCAATACGAAGACAACATATAAAGTTCATGGTTTCTTTTTTTTTTTTGAATTTTTTAAACATAACAAAAACTTCTGACTTGGCATTGAAGAAATAAGTCCACACTTTTCTGCTATAATCATCTATAAAGGTTATTAGATACCTTTTTTGACTGTTGGATTTAGGTGTGATAGGACCACAGATGTCAGCATGCACGAGTTAAAGTCTCTGAAAAGCTCTCCACAAGCTTTTCTTTGGGATGGATTCTCGATGTTGTTTGCCTACCATGCAGTCAATAAACAGTTTCAAAGAAACTTTGAGAGGAGGCAAGTCATTCACCATTTTCTTGTAAAACAAGGTTCTCAAACCTTTAAAATTAAAATGCCCAAATCTTCGGTGCTATAATTGAGTGTTGTCTTCAAATGCAGTTTGAAAGCATGTAAAGGCCAGAGCTTGATCTTGCACTGGCATCAAGGCAAAGAGAATAAACATCCTATTAGCAGACATTTGAGTCTACATGATCAATCATTTTACGTGATGATATATCTTACACACTCCATGCTGAATAAGAATGGCTAGGTTTTTTTTTTGCAATTGATCGGTACTTAGCAAATTATTTTTAAGCTAAGGAATATAGAACACTTCATTTATCATCTGATTTGCTCCATTAACTTGCAATCTGATGCTTCTTTTCCCCATCACCGTCATCTTCGAATTGTTTCCAAACTTCACCACTTGTCTAAATGTCTCATCTAGGTTAAGAAACCATTGTTTATTACCACTCATATGGTTGCTACAACTGGAATTAAGGAACCATACTTCCTCTTTTTTTGGAATTGTGGAGCTTTACATAGGCCATTAACAACATCTCCTGTTCTTCATCAAGCTCAATATTATTTACACCTTTTTCTAACTAGGACACTCATATTGGAAGTGTCCAAGCTTAATATTATTTACACCTTTTCCCAACTAGGACACTCATATTGGA
Organism: Populus trichocarpa; assembly: GCF_000002775.5. NCBI lineage: Eukaryota > Viridiplantae > Streptophyta > Magnoliopsida > Malpighiales > Salicaceae > Populus > Populus trichocarpa. The sequence continues at coordinate 8,197,240 of NC_037296.2, forward strand.
AGTGTCCTAGTTTGTGGCATTTGTGTCACTCTACAGTTGCCCTGTGGAATGGTTGCCTCCCTCTACCACTTCCTCGATCACTTCTCTTCCTCCAAATTTCTCTTCATGAGAAATCTTCAAAGCCTGCTCATCTCCTCCACCATGATTGTTCAATCTTTGCTCATTGACTAATAAGTTGTTTTGTAACTCATCGATTATTAACATATCCAAATCAGTGGACTCCTCCACTAAACATACAATGTAATCAAATCTTAAAGTCATTAATCTCAAGATCTTCTCGATGATCACAACTTGCCCTATCTTTTCTTCATGAGCTTTCATCTTATTTGTAATTGTTAGTGTTTGAGCAAAATACTCAATCACTTTATCTCATTCTCTTATTTGAAGAACTTCAAATTCCCTTCGCAATGCCTGCAATTAAGCCCTCTTCACTTTTGTTGTCCATGATGCTTCTGCGTCATCGAATCCTATATGCTCTTCAAACTCTCCTTATCAATGATTGTTTTCATGATGGTTCGGTTTATGGCCTGGAAAAGGTAATTTTGCACCTTTAAGTCTTTCAGTCGTTGATCTTCAATTGCTTTCCTTTGTGCCTCTGTTGGCTCAACTCCATCAACTATTGTGAGGATCCCTGTCTCCACCAAAGGCCAATTTTCCTTTGATCGGAGAAAATTCTCCATGAGCATAGCCCAATAGTCATAGTGACCATCGAACTTAAGTATTGCAGGTTGTACAAAGATGCCTCCTTCAGTTGCCATCTTTCTTTCACTCGTTTGCGCTTTATGTTCTCTCTCTTTTTTTGTTAGGAGACTGCAATGCCAAACCACACTCAATCAAGCTTGTTTGAGGAGGCTCTAATACCACTTTGTTGGAAACTCAAAGCTCTAAACATAGAATCTCAGAGCTTTAAGAGTAAAAGGCATGTTTATTGATCAATGAAATTGTAGCTTTATAACAACCTTACAAAATAGGAATGAAATCAAAACAACCACGTTAACAAGTCCTAAAGACGTGGTGAATCTATTATAGAATAATTCAAAGTCTAAACTAAACCCTTATAACCAGGGCTTTAATAATAGAACAGTAACTAACACTATATTAAATGTGATAAATCTTATTGACTTAGTTACTAAGAGACCTACAGCTCCAACAAATATGACATATGAAAATAACTAATTTGTGTATTGTAGGTAAACTTATTTTATTGTAAACATGAGTATATTAGTAAGTTAATTTGATATTCGATAGTAAACAATGTCTCGAATCTTTCTATGAGAATATTAATTGAACATAGATAAATCTCTCTAAGAAATTAATAATAAGATTCAAACTCTTGGATGAATATATTATTAATCACATGAAACAACATCTTAAAACTTGTGAAGATAAGATATGAAAAGGTGATAATTGAATTTAATTAGCAGTATATTATATCAAATTAAGTTAAGTTTTGGAAAATTGGTTGATAGTAAAATTGGATCCCATGATATGAGCTTGACATAATAAGTTTTTCTTTGGATCGAGAAAAATGTTACATCTAGAACAAAAAATTTACTTGAAATACTAGCTTCTTTATAAACAAAAATGTCATTTTCCTCTTCTATTTATTTAGTTATTAATAAAACAACTAAATAATGTGAGATTACTTTAACTATTCACATGAACAATAAACCAGATTGATATATTTTTATAATTATTTGGTTAACAACTTTGTGTCATAACTTAGTTGATTATCGTGTGTGGCTTAGTCAAGGTTATAGATTTGATTCATACTGGGAGCAAAAAAAATTTCATTCTATAGACGACAGACGTCGTTTTCCACCCCTAATAACAAGAAAAAAAACTAACCCAAGCTTGCAGCAGGCCTCTCTTAGGCCAACATGCCTGGGTTTTTTTGTAACAAGCTCTTTAAGTTTTTTTTGTCTTTTTTTTTCAATTACATTATTTAATATGAGGCTTTTATTTAATTTTATCTTCACCATTGAATTGGTGGTAAATATGTTTTTGTATTTTTTATAATATAATAAAAAAATTAATTCGACTTAGTGAAGTTCATAACCTAAGAATCGGGTTTGACGGGTTGATCTAACCTGACTTGTTTTTTTTTCCTTTATTTTTTTTTCTTTGAAACTACCTAGTAGATAATGTCTAAGAAATCCCATGCAATTTAATTTAAGACCTGGACTAAGTAAAGAGTCAGATCAAGAATTTTTAAATTTAAATCATTATACCAAATTTAATAACAATACTAAAAAGTTTTCTATAATCTAAATATTATATTTTTTACATTTCCAAATATCACGGGAAATAAATTAATTGATCTTACATAGCTAGGTAGACCAACAAGCTATGGTTAAGTTGCCACATTCTAGTTCTCTTTTTCCTACAAGATATTTAAGGGGAAAAAACCCTGCATCGGAAGAAACACTCAATATTCTTCAATTGCTAGTCTAATCCCATGTGTTTTATGCGATGCTTGGTGAGCTATGTGAAGAAAACATTGTATAGAACATCAAATCGGTTAACAAAAGGACAAACCCATTTTGCTATAATCAAATAAATGTGTTATATATATAATTTTCTGGTTTAAGTATCCATTAAAAAATAAATATAGTTCACTAGTGACTAGACATGTCTAGATTTGTGGCCCATATTCTATTGTGGGCTGACTAAAATCTTTTTGATGTGAAAAAATAATGCTAAGTTAAAAACATTTGAGATTAAGTTATTGGTTCAATTGGTAATTTAAATAATATAATAAAAAAATACAATAATAATAAATAAACTGATAAAAAAAGATAAAAAAACTCGAAAAGAGTCTGCCAGGATTACCATACAACTCTATTTTAAAGGGAGAAACAAAAAAAAAGAAAACATTTTAAAAAAATCCTCAATTAAACCGGTTTAAATCACAAACTCTATGACCATTGATATAAAATTGAGACAATCTCATAGAAAAAACATGCAAGAAAAAAAAGCTCAAAAACCAATTCCTAATAAATTAAATGAGAACATGATAAAATCATAGAAAGAAAAAGGCTAAAGTTCAATCTACAACAAATAAAATGTTAAAGGAAAAAAAATTAAGAAATAAATATAATTAAAAAAAAGGACAAAAAACCTCGATTCGAGCCCACCCCGAGTCAAGATGCAAAATCTCTGACCCAACTAAAATACCAGAGTGACCGTATTTGAAAGAAAATTGAATAAAATCATGAAACTCAATTATTGAACAATTTAATATTTAAGGACTAAAAAAAATTAATTTAGAAAATCAACAAGAAAAAATATGACTCCACTTGAGTTAACCTGCAAACTCCATGACCATTGGCATTGGATCGAGATAAATCAAAATAAAAAAAGGAAAAAAAAGCATGAAAACCAGTTTCCAATAAATTAAATGTTGAAAGATGAAATTGAAATGAATAAATTAAAAAAAAAAAAAAAACAAAATTCAAACCACGTTAAGCTTTGAAACTAGTGACCCAGTTCATAAACTCGAGATTAATCCATAGAAAACAAACAATAAAAAAAAATAAAGAAACAAATCTTAAAAAAAAGGAAAAAAAACTAAGGAAACTCAGGCACCTCCTAAACCTGGTAAAATGTTTAAAACTCGCAATCGATGAAATTCTGGATCCGAGATGAATCAAGAAGCTTAATTCTCAACCAATTTAATTTTGAATGATAAAATCATGAAAAAATATCAATTTAAAAAACTTTCGAAAGCAAAAAATATAGCAATAAAAATAATAGGGATCAAATTTAATAGAAAAAAAACTATGGAGGATGAAATTGTAAAGAAAAACGATCTAAAAAAATGATCACAAATAAAACATTTAAGCAATAAAAAGAATAAGGAACAAATTTAAAAGAAAAAAAAAACAAACAAAAAGGTGGAATTGAAAAACATTTGTAATTTTATGATGCAAGCGTGTTTTATTTTATTTTTTTTAAACATGACCCGGAGCATAGATCTGGCCGAGAAAAAAAGGCTGACATGTAAAAAAATCTTTAAAAAATATGGATTTTGACAAAAAAAACAATACCAGTAAAAAAATCATATAAAAGATAAATGAAAAAAGCCTAATCACTAATGATATAAATATTGAATGATAAAATTAAAAAATAATTAGCTTAAAAAAAAACCCCAAGAAAATCAAGGTGAACCCTTTAAACCTAGACAAAAGTCTCAAACTCGCAATTCATTAAATCCTAGATCTAGGTTGAATTAAGAAGCTCAATTTCTAACCAATTTAATATTGATTAGCCAAAGAAAATCTAACAAAGAACAATAAATAAAAAGACCTAAGTAAACTCGAGTCATTTTTAAAATCAATGAGAAACCCTAGAGAAAGCAAATAAATTAAAACATTATCTCAAATAAAACAAATAGAAATTAAAAGAGTGAAAACACAATTTGAAAGATTAAAAAAATAAAAGGGGATGAAATAGAAAAATAATTTTACTTTTATAAATTGTTTTAAAAAGTCATTTTTAATATCAATTTAAAGAATTAAAAAAAAACCCAATAAAGAATGATAAATAAAAAGACTCGAGATAACCAAATCATTTTCATGACCAACAAAAAATTCCATAGAAAACAAGCTAAAAAAATAAAACTCAATCTCCAATTGAATAAGTATTGAATGATGAAATTGAAAACAAATTAGCTTAGACAAAGAAAAATAAAAAACCCAACAAACTCGGGTAAACATTCTAAAACTAGTCAAATCTTTAAAATTTGCAATCCATGAAACCCTGAATTCAGGTCCAATCAAGAAGTTTATTACGAATCAATTTAAAAAACTTCCCAAAAAAAATGACAATCAAAATAATGAGGATTAAATATAATAGGAAGAAAAAAACCAAAGAAGGGTAAAATTGTAAAACAAAATCAATTTAAAAAATGATTCCAAACAAAAAAATAGAAATCAAAAGAACAAAAATTAAATTTGAAAGATAGAAAAATTGAAGAATGATAAAATTGAAAAGGCATTGCAAATTTATAAATTATTCAAGATAAAAAAAATTATAATAAAAAAATAGGGATCAAATCTGAAGAATTAACAAATTAAAGGGTATTTCTAAAACTTTTAAGTGTCTAACACGAAAATCTAGATGAAAAGAGAATGAATAAAGAAACAAAAAGAAACGGTTGTTGATGCCAAACCACTAAAAATCTTGAAACATGCATCGTCCTGTTGTATTAGGGGCGCCCCACTTGCTAGCGCATGCCACCAGACGCCAATAAGGTTTATATATATATATATATATATATATATATATATATATATATATATATATATATATATATATATAACATTTATTAAAATACAATAATGCCCTTGAACTAACATGATATTACAAAAAACCATGGTAAAAAGATGATAAAGCCTTTGTGAGAGAGTTATGTTGATTATTTCTTTAAGGGCATAACAGTAATTTAACTAATTTAAAAAAATTGAAAAGACCATAACATCCTTAAGTGAAAGGCAACATATTTTTTTTAGGGGTAAATAAGTGACATAAATTGTTAAAAACAATTGTATCATAATAAAAATACCTTTACTCCAATGCCTAGTTGAATTCATTTTTTCCTTTTTGATTAAAAAAAAGCTTTGAACTCGTGAGTTTCTTGAAAAAGAAGGGTATCAATGGCAGTTTAACTACAATCCATTATTTATATTAACATAATAAATTTGTTTTTTTATATATATATGAAATTGAATTTTCTTACTTCACTCGAAAGAAAAGAAAAAAAAAAAAGACTAGACATAGTCTTAAATTGAAACAGCAGAATGCTTATTGTTTCTTTATTTTCATCTCATCTTCCAAAAGTCAAATATGTAAAAAGGCACCATCTTCGAACCTTCTATGTAGTCTTTAATATTTATATCATACCCAGGGTTTTGTAAAAAAATAGGATTTGAGTTGTTAAAGACATTTTTCAAATATTGTTTTTAAAGTTAATTTTATTGCAGCAAATCAAGCAATCTCTTATTTTATTTACTTTTGGTAATTATTTAACAATTAAATTTCATTTGAAATTCAAATCAATACATTTTAAAAAATCTCAAATATATAAATTAATTTTACCATAAGAATTGAATTTAATTCTAAAAATTATTGAAAAAAAATAAATAAAATGAGACAACACGTTACGATTTATGATAGAATGTAAACGGCATAATAAAGTTTCAAATCTTCAAGGTAAATTAGGCAATTAACACACAAAATATAAATAAATGGTGAAATAACACAAGATAAAAAGGTTTTGGCGAAATAACATAGTTTGAGGATATCGCGGTTAAAAAACATGACATTTCAATAATGTCGCAGTTCAGAACCATAATATTTTACTAAATGTCACGTTTGTGAACTACGATATTTAATATCTTGCCACTCTTCATAAGCGCGACATTTATAAACACTTTGATGACACTTGTTTGACTATCCTGACACAAGAAATTCTTAACGAAGTATATTTTTTTTTTCAACTAGCCTACCAAAAAAGGCAACTAGCTTGACAAAAAGAATCAATTTTAACTTGTTTGACCTTATTCGAAGGGTCTCCTAAGCTATTTTAGCTGTAGACTGATGAAAAATACTAGACAGGAGATAGAATACGGGGGATTGAGGGAAAATACATAACCATGCAACACCCGACAAACTTCATGATTTAACTCTTGACTTTTTATTTCCTGCACAAGTAGGTTTTCAGACAATAAAATATGAAGTCATTTCAAAATCTAATTGATATCACAGTTTTGAACCACGACATCAATTAAAATTTTACATGTCGCAATTCACAACTACAATATTTAAACAAATATCGTGTTTTGAAACCATAACATCAATTAAATGTTGTGGTTTAGAATTCTCGATATTCAAATATTGAGCTTCAGAAGTGCGATATTTAATTTATATTGTGCGTACAACAAGATCAAACTACCATTTCACTTTTTTTTTTTCCAAACAAAGTCATTCTCTCGTATGGTTAAGTTTACAATGTTAATTTGATAAAAAAAAAAAAAACAAATCTTGTGGTATTAAAGGAGACAAACTATAATTAAAAAGAAATTTGATAAATTACTTAAATCAGAAAAAAATAGTTAAGGAAATTTTTTCATGGGGAATGCCAAATGCCAAGTAAATTATTGAGTTCCGTGAACTCAGTTTTGAGAATAAACAAAATAAAAAATAAAATACTCCGTGACTAACAAAACGGAAACGTTATCCGTGACCCTTAACACCGTCAGCCCCGCCGCAACGACGTTAAGAAAACGCCGTTTTTGAAATAACGGAAATACAATGAAGCATGCTAGTGAATAAGCTGTATAAAAGAAAGATCCCAAAGCAAGGAAACAGCAGGAGAGAGAGAGAGAGAGTTTCTCCGACTTGCAGTCCTTTCTTTTGCTGCACTGTTCTTTTTGAAAGCAAGAAAGAGAAAAAATTGTAGGAAGAAAAGGAAAGAGAAACCCAATTCTTCTTTTTTTCGAAATTCAAAGGAGATTCTTTGTGCATTTTAGTTCTCGTTGAAGCTTTGATTTAGATCATTTCTGGTATAGAATTTCGTGTTCGAATTCTTGTTCTTGAAGCAGAAACTGGAAGAAAATTCACGCAATTCAGATCGAAGGTACTAAAACTCTTAGCTTTAATTATGAAATCTTAAACTTTTGAACTAGTTTTTGACTTCAATTATGGATAATCTTAAATTCAAAAGTTTTATAGACGTAGAATTCTGATTTACACGAATCCCCCCCCCCCCCCACCCTTTTAACCGTAATTCTATTGCAGAGACATCTGTGATTTGGTGTTGTGGTTGGTGGCCAAAGTTAGTTCGTTCGTTCGTTCATTCATTCATAATTTAATTTCCGTTTTTTCTTCGAAAAGATTTAAATACTCAATTTTGTTGATAAAAGTGAATGCGCCTCCGATCTCAGGCGGCGGTGCCATATCTTCTAAGAAAGTTTAAATTCCTAGCCTTCAAGACGGATCTGATAAGAAGCGATTTAGAACGTATAAATATTTATTGAATTACAAGATATCTCCGCTTTGGATGGAGCTTCCTCAACAACGTCCTTTCGGAACCGAAGGTATTTTAATCACTCGTACATACTATTTTTTTTCTTTTTTTAAATTATCTTAGCCTATGAAATGATTAAAAGAAATCGTAGTGTGTTATTAACTGTGATTATGAAGCATGTTTTCTACAGGAAGCAAACCAACACACGACCTTCTTTCACTGTACAGCCATTCTTCAACTGTCCAACAAGATCCAAGACCACCTTCCCAAGGTACTATCAATTTTCATTTTTAGATCCCTTAGAGATTGTTTTTAGTTTCTCAAAATGAAGGAAAATAGTCCATCAAAGACTTTTGTCGTCTATTGGTGAGGATTTGTGGATGCACGTGACACCCAACTGAATGATGGGATCTGGGCCAGGAAAGTAGAGTGGGGCAGGGTAAATAGGCTTTGCTCAATCCGAAAAGGAAAGAGTTAGAAGTTAGCAATTAGCACCATCAGATTGGGCATTGGCATGCCGTATGGTGTTTTTTTTTTTTTTTAATGGGGCCCACTTATTAGGAGTTAGACATGATGTGACAGGTCACATGACTCACATCCACCCCTCTCTTGTGCAGGTGTCATGGTATTATTTTAGTAGAGTAACCTATTCTTTCACAAATCGCAATCACAAACCATTTTACTGTAGAGTGAGAAGCAGGCCGTTGTTTTCCTGTAAACAGTTTAAATAAATAAATAATTAATTAATTAGCTAATGAGCAGTAACTCTTGCGTACTTTATTAAAATTCCTCTTCACATGGTCCTTAATTTAATCTGCACAAATGACTACAACGGTGTGGTAATTAATTACTTGATTAATTAATGTGTACTTATCAAAAATAGTTTCTAAATAAATGAAATATTAGGTGTTGGGTCGGAGAACGGAAGTGTTCGAGAATTACAGAATCTCTTAATTAATTTTCATATTGACGTGTTTAATATACTATAAGCTTGCTGATTGTTAATGGGAAGTTTTGACTTTTCTAGTTTTTCCTGAACGAGTAGGTCAATCTTTGTATGCAATCTTCTTCAAGGCTCTGTTAACTCTGTCATAGTTTTGTACAGAATTCCACAAGTTATGTTCTTGTTTCCCTCCTGATCGAAAAAGATGGCCCCATGCTTTTGGATCTGTAGTTTGACAAAAAAATAAAATAAAATTGATTTGAATTATTTCGAGTTCAGATTATTAGCCTGTTTTGTTGGCCATTTGCTGAGTTGCTAAATTAATTATTTATCATCGATCATTCCACTTGACAAAACTAACTCAGTAGTAAATTTCAGAGTATTACAGACTTGTTGGAATTCTAGTAGGATCGATTACATCTGAACAGGATCTTCCCTTTTTCCATGCTTAAACAGGTGGCTACCTCAAAACACATGATTTTCTTCAACCACTAGAACGAGGAGGCAAAACCACTGCCAAAGATATAACCAACGTTGAGGTTTTGACGGTTGAAAAACCACCGCCTCCGGCACCACCACCTTCGGTTGAGCACATCCTCCCTGGAGGAATTGGGACGTACAGTATCAGCCAAATTTCTTATTTCAACGAAAGAGTTCCAAAGCCAGAGAACACAATATTTTCAGTAGCTCAAGATAGCAGTACCGATAAAAATGATGACAACTCAAATTGCAGTTCTTACTCAGGAAGTGGATTCACACTTTGGGAAGAATCCGCGTTGAAAAAGGGAAAGACAGGGAAGGAGAATGTGGGAGAAAGATCCAATATTATAAGAGGTACTTAATAATTATTTGTACGAGTGTGTTCTGTTTGTTTCCTTGCCATTGTTGTGCTTTGCATGTGCATGTCCATCCCGTTCTAGCAACATACAGCCATTGTTGTGCTTTGCATGTGCATGTCCATCCCGTTCTAGCAATATACAGCCATTGTTGTGCTTTGCATGTGCATGTCCATCCCGTTCTAGCAACATACAGCCAAGGAATATGACGTTAAAAATATCGATAAAGTTTTAATGGCCTCATTTTTATTGTAACACAAGAAAAGCACAAATTAGTGAAATAGACTACATGATAATATAGGTATGACGAGCACTGGCTACCCTGGTATTCATTAGATATCGAGGGTTGGGATTTTCTTTCAGTAAAAGAATTATTTCAAATTCGTTTGGTAGCGTGAAATTTATGCCGATCTCGAGTCTAAATTTTTTTTTTAAAATGGAAAAGCTCCATTTTAAAGTGTTTTTAGTTGCTTTCTTCGTGTATATATTAGTTGTTTGACCAAAAGCTTCTTTTTTTTTTTTTTTTACCACCACAACACGACGTAACCTCTAATCCTCACTCACTGACGTTTAGGCTCGAATTGTTTGGTTGTTTTTAGGCTGATTGAAGAGAGGAAAAACAAAATGTATTTACTATGATAAAAACATATTAGATTAGGCATAGGGTTCGAGTTTGTCCCGGGCATCTCGTGCTGATGTTATTACTACAGGATCAGTTTCAGTGAGCCAAGGCAAAGACCAGGTCCAACGAGCGAAATCAGCCCAAGATTGTCTCATTTGATGGCTTCTCTCTGGAATGGTACGCTGGGGCCGAAACTAGGCAACCCATAAGGTTATTGCTAAAAAAAAAAAAAAACTACGGATTTGAAAAATAAAAACCAATGTGTAGATTTCAATATGACGAGGGCGATTTAGAGAAGACTTTTAATACCAAACAATGATAGCATTGCATGGCGAATGGGTCCAAGTCTTCATAATATTTTAACTGAAAAATCGAGTAGGTAGACCACGGCATGATAAGTTATCTGATCTTTAATTTCATAATTAAATACCAATATTGCATTTTTTTTTACAATAGATTTACATAACTATTTTTGCTATAATTGTTTTTTTAGCAATAACAGAATAAATTAATCAAAAATGAAAATCACAGGGCTAGAGCTCTGGGCCGAACCTTTAATATGCTTTCAGTCCATTCGTCATCGCTAAAAAGTAAAAACAAATTTACCCATTGACAAGTATTGTTTCAAATGATATTACGTACAATTTATCAATGATGATTGGAAGTATGTTTGGCACGTAACAGAAGCGGCATTGAAGACGGGTCAGTGGACGACTTCAGAGAGGCCGTCACAATCTTCATCGAACAACCATCGCAGTAGTTTCAACTCTCTTTCGTCCTCACAGTCCGTCTCCTCCTCCTAATTTTTCATGTTTTTTTACTTCCCCCCTTTCTAAATCTAATGAAGGGATTTTGTTTTGTTGGTATTTTAACAGGCCAGCAGGCAGGAGTAGTACCCAGAGCTTCATAGAAATGATAAAGTCAGCCAGAGGCTGTGCTTTGGATGATGATGTTGACGATGAAGAAGAGTTCCTTCTTAAGAAAGAAACCCCTTCTCCTATCCGCAAAGGTATATCTATTGTTTATATAAACAAGTGAACGTATAACAGTTCTGTTGCATCCACAAACTTTAAAATTCTTTTATTTGAAAACAAAAATTCTTTTAGTTTGTTGCTGTGGCCATTGGAGTTGTATGTTTATGGAATTAATGACATTTTTTCTTTGTTTTTTTTGTGGTAAAATTTATAGGGGAATTGAGGGTGAAGGTGGACGGAAAGAGCAATGACCAAAAACCTGACACGCCTCGGTCAAAGCATTCTGCAACTGAGCAACGTAGGAGGAGCAAGATAAATGACAGGCATGTGTTAATTGACTTATTTGTAAAACCCTAGGATCTTTTATTCTAATCAGCTACACAACGTTGTTGACTTGTTAGAAGCGAAGTTTCGGTAAATTTAAGAACGTTAATTTGGCAAAGCAACACAACTCCACACAATCTGTTCCTTTTTTTTGGACTGCTTTTATCATGAAACCCACCCGATGGATGTAAACTAGAAAAAGGACATTATAAAGCTAATTAGTTCATCTTTTTTTGTGGAAGCAAACATAATAAAGTACTTGTTTCTCCTGGGAGAAGAAATGGTTTGGTTGGGTTGTGTTTGGCTTCATGTCCCCTTTCTGGATTGCAGGATTCCTAATTTAATTGATAATTACGACTGCTTTTGTCAACATTATGCTGCACTAAAATTTGGAAATTATCATGCAGATTTCAGATGCTGAGAGAACTCATTCCTCGTGGTGATCAAAAGAAAGATAAAGCATCTTTTCTCTTAGAGGTACATACTTTTCTTATAAAATTATATTTCTTTTCTTCAATAAATGGTGTAAATGATGGAGTTTGTGAATCTTTTTACAGGTCATTGAATACATTCAGTTTCTACAGGAGAAAGTACAGAAATATGATGGATCATACCAAGGATGGAACCACGAAACAGCAAAACTGGTGCCATGGGTAAATTTTACATTACCTTCATATTTTCTAATGTTTTGTGGCCATTATGATTTTTTGAGAGCGATGCTCGTTATTATTGCAATCTAACAGTTGATCCTCATTCGTTAAGACAGAAAAATAATAGCAGGCCTGTGGAAAGTTCTGTTGATCAGTCTCGAGGCTTGAATAGTGATGCTGGTCCTGCATTATTATTTGCTGCAAAGTTAGATGAGAGAAACATAACCGTTTCTCCTTCCATTAATCCTGGAGGAGCACGGAATCCAGTCGAATCTGACATGACCTCCGCTAATGCAATGGATCGCCATCCTGGTTGTACAAATAAATCAATACCATTTCCTATCTCGCTGCAGCCGAACTTCAATCCTGGCAGGACTGCAGGCGCAGCAGCTCAGTTTCCACCTCGACTGGCATCTGATGCGGAGAACATGGCAAGCCAAACTCAACCTCAATCATGCCATGCCAGGTCATGGAGCACTGTCGAGGCTGTTGCTAGTGATAAGCTGAAAGAAAAGGATCTGACTGTTGAAGGTGGTACAATCAGCATCTCTAATGCGTACTCTCAAGGGTGAGTTTGCATATTGCAATTTATAGTTTCAAACTTATTTGTTATGCTCATATTCTTACATGTTTATTCTCTCTTGGCTCGTGGTACTACTGTCTGAATACCCTGATGATAGGTCAAAATATTTCAAGGAGATGATAACACGTGCAATACTAAATCACTTAAATGGTGATCTGTAAAGTGCCACTTTCTTTTAGCACGCTCCTTGCCTACTTCACTCTAGGGATATAAATTAATCTGCCTCTGTAGCCTTATACTGTACCTGCTTATTCATGTTATACATAGCTTGTTTGCTTCTGGTAGATTTTTTTAGCAGTCTTGAAATCCGTGCAAGGGCAGAAATTATACATGAATTTTCACTTTGACGTCTATGTCCCAGCTGCATTGCTCTTGTAAGATGGTCAGGGGACATCCTCTTCTGACTTAGATAAGGCTCGTTGCACAATTAGATTGCTAAATATTAGAAGCACATAATGAAGGCTACTTCTAACAATAATACATGAATCGGTCTTGTTTCTAGGATAAGCTGAACTATTTATTGAGTCTTTTCAATTCATTCAAACTCCTCTTTCTGGTTTTTGCAAATAATTTCTTTAGATTCTTTCTAGTGACCAGAGATAACATTTTTTTGCGGCATTAGTACCACCTCAATACTCATCGTATGGATGGATAACTTTGTATACTAGGTAAATTTTCAAAAAAAAAAAAAAAAGAAATAAAGAAGTAGTCTAGCACTTTTTTGTTGCTCACTGAAGACGTATTATGGGAAGTAGCTTTCTGTGTAGCCCTTTAAGAAGAGTATTGGTTGATATGAGTCAATAACATAACTTGTATTGGAATTAAATAGGTTGGTAAATACTTTGACGCAAGCCTTACAGAGTTCAGGAGTAGATTTGTCTCGGGCCAGCATCTCAGTGCAGATAGAGCTCGGGAAGACAGGAAATAGTAGACAAACTGCGTCAACATCCATTACAAAGGTTTCTTGGCATTTCACTTTGGAGTAATTTCAACTATCGTTTCCATCAAATTACTCCTAACCTTCGTATTTTCCACTTTAACGTAGGATAATAACGTTCTCCCTAGCAATAAAGGCACAACACGTTCAAGAGTTTCAAGTGGTGAAGAATCTGGTCAAGCACTAAAGAAGCTCAAGACAAGCAAAGCTAGCGCAAGAGTTGCATAATTTTGTTTCTTTGTACTTGATTTTTTTTCATTGTTTTGTTATCCTGTCCTATCGTGGGGGATAATTCATATCTTCTCCTGGTTTACGATCTAATTAGTTGAGCCAGAAATGATTGTACATGTAGTTGCTTTTAATTTGTTGGAATGCACAGATATCCTAGCACACAAATATGTAACTTTTCCCTTTTGTGCATTACTATATCCGTAGAGGCTTCCATTCTAATGTTGAGAAGCGGGCTTTTCATCCAAGTTTTTCTACTTGTGAATTTTCTAAATAACTGTCAATAGTCTGTGATCACTCGCTTTTGTTGAGTTGCACATGTGGCGTTGTATTCCTAGGAAGGAGAAGACAGGTGCTTGGTAGTAAAAATGGTCTCAAGGTGATGTACATAAGCATGTCCAAGTATTGTATCTTTTGCCAAATCTCCCTAACTTCAAATCGATTGAACATGTTTTGCCAGTGAAGTTTCGCGTAAAAAATGGTTTTGTTGAAGGTTGGCGTATAAATTCGAAGCTCAATGTGAATGGCAAAATAAATAGGGATGATAATGGAGCCAAGATAAAATAAATAGAAGTTGAAGGTTCCGTGTTGGGAACCGTATGTTTTCTTAGCTGATGGGCTTTTAATCATTTTTCAAACACCTTGAAACTTTCTGTCAAGAGTACTCGTATTGTTAAGACCCTTTGCTTGTACTTGGTATAAAATTTCCAAAACATTCTTGTTGTTACTGTTTTATGCATTTTTTTTAACCATGAAATATGCATTTTCTTGTTTAACTTGACATCTTTATTGGACATTAGCTATAGATGATTCAATATTCTTTACAAGGATAATTCATTATTATTAAAGGCAATATTGTATCTTGATTCATGTTGAGCCACGTGATTGACTTTTGTATTGTTTCTTCTCACTAAAAAATAATAATAAAAAAAAAACTTTAATAAAGTTGTAGCCATAATATGGTATTAATTTAGGATGAGGACTTCATATTTGTATTCTCTAGATAGCTCGTTATATTATCTATAATTTATTTGCTTAATTAGCCTCTAACACTCTAAAGTTGTATTTACTAGCATGCCCTATATTTTCATTATCCAACTATTAAAGGTGATGCGGTTTATGTTTAACCTTAGATTTCTTATAGTAAGCATTCGGTTGTGTGATTGAGATTGATTGTTGATACGGTATAGTATATGGTTCAACCTTGGGTTTTTCATGATGGGTTTTTACTTAAGGATGCATTTGGTCATTTGAGCTTTTTATGGATGATGGGTTCAACCCAATTCTTTTGGTGAGTATTTTGGCCAGATCAGGATAGGCTATGTATAAGATGTTTTTCGATAGCAAATAAAGTTTATTTGAAGTGTATTTTGGGTCTGATTTGGTCCCTATCAATGAATATGAGTTTAGGTCACATAGGATCCAAAGTTGACTTGGGTTAATTAAGATGTTGAGATCATATCAGATTTGTTTGGAGTTGATTTCCTAATTCTACAATGACTTAAATCATCAAAATATTCTCCTAAAATTTAAGAAAATTATGTTCATTAATTTCCCTATTATTTAGGAGAATATTTATCAATAAAGAAGGAAGTTTTCTAGTTAACAAAGGATGCTAGAGAGAGTTGTCACATCTGATTTTCTAAGCTATGAAGGATTAATTAATGATTCTCCTAGTTTAGAAAGGAAACTAAATTAGCAGGTATAAAAGAGGGATATTTTCTTCGTTAATTGTCCATGTAAAACAAGAAAACTAAGCACAACAAAGGCAAGAAGACTTCAAAATTAATTCCACATTCGATTCAAATTTCCTAGTCTATTTGGGGCTTTTTAAAGGTGACAAATATGATTTTAGCATATCTATGATATTAATTTTGGATTTTTATTATTTTTATTATTTTCTTCTTAGTCTTAATCAGGCAATACATAGGGATCCATTAGGATTATTTGAAAAATTATTTTAATGTTTTGTATGCTGAAAAGCAGGTAGTGATGGATTGATAAAATAAACTTGTGTTTTGCGTGATGCAACACGTTATCTTTGTTGGGATAAAGATCAAATCTGACTTATCAAGGTATAACTGATCTTGTGGCATCATTCGATTCAATTTCAATAGTGCTAGTGTTTTGAAACAGGTTTCTATTATGTCACACTTCTCAGACCTGAGTTTTGGCTTTCTTAGAAAAGTATCATTTTTATTGGGGGTTGCTTGACCACATGATCAAGAGGTTTACATCAAAATGGGTTCCGCTAACCTGCAAGGTCTTTCACAAAATTAAATTTCCTTCCTCCATCCTTCATGCCCATTAACATAAACCTCGAGGATATATTTACCTCTTTTATATAAATAAACATCTTGTCTTATACAATGATTCTCCTTATAATATTAGCAAATCAGACAGTCAATCAAATATCCCAGCAATTAGATGCACTGTCGCCACTAGCTCTACTCAGGGCAGCTAGTCAACCAAATAACCTAGTCATCAGTCTCACTGATACAACTAGCTCCTTTCAGACAGCTAGTCCATCAAACATCCCAATCATCAGTCTTATTGATGTCATTAGCTCCATTCAGGGCATCTAGTTAATCAAATATCCCAGTCATCAGTCTCACTGATACGACTATCTCCACTCAGGGTAGTTAGTCAACCAAACATCTTGGTCATTAGTCTTATTGATGCCACTAACTCCTTTCAAACAACTAGTCAATCAAAGATCTCGATCATCAATCTCACTGATGCCTCTAGCTTCATTTAGGGCAACTAGTCAAATTAATCTTTCCATGACTTTTACATTTTGATAGTTATATATCCATTATATTAAATTCACTTTGTTAAATCAAAATGAACACATTATACATAAATGCATAAACTCATTTTCATAAATGCATAAACTATCAGATTTCACTCCAATAACTCATTAATAACCCGACAGTAAATCAAATTGACACCACTAGCTCCACTAAAGAAAGCTAGTAAAATCAACCTTTTATTAATATTAACATTCATATAAATACATGCACATTTAAAGAATTTACAGTTCTAAAAGCTTTAGAAATTAATATGAACCTCGTGATCACGTGGTCACGCAATCCACAATCAAGATTGAGATCTAATCTCGAAAAGCCGTAATAGGTCTGATAGAAGTGTGACACAATGAAAACCTGTCCCAAGATACCAACACTATTAGAATGAAGTAGAATGATGCTCCGAAGTCAGTTAATCTTCAATAAGTCAGATTCAGTTCGTTCAAGAACTAAAGAATGCAAGAATCACTCTCACACGTTAAAACTAAAAACTCAAAAGTAATATTCATCAATGGTTGTCGATATTTAAGTTACATGAGTTTAAATAGTTCTTGAAAAATTAACCCTAATAGATCTATCCTAGTGGACTCATTTGGTCCACTTACAAAACTGACCCAAAAACCTTAAACTAAAAAACCTATAACCTGATCCAAACAAGCCTTGGATCCTAGCTAAAAACAAAGTATTAATTAAACTCAAACAAGCCTTGGGTTGTAGCTAACAAAATAAAATAAAGCCTATAATATTAAATTCATATTCTGCCATGAGAAGAACATAAGGAAAGAAAATATTACAGAATTGATTCAAGGCTTATTTATAGCCTTCCATGCAACCCATTAATCCTAGAAACAAAAGGAAAAGGTAGCCACACATGTTGTTTCCAAGTTGTAGTAGGATTCTTTTGTTTCCTTGTTGTGTTTTCTCCTCACCTCATGACCCAAATAAGGTTGGATTGGGCCCCTCTTACATATGGATAAGATATATTAGGGCCTCCTCTTGATACTCCAATGAACCCTTCAAATATAACGTGGTTGAAACCTTCAAAACCAATGCATTCAATGCCTTTGCCTTGGACAAAGTCATTGGCCCATTTGGAACATGTAATGGGTCTTTGCTGGTGTTTCTAGGCTGGTCCACATCATGCCCTCTCTCCTCGAAAGGATTCGACCTCGAATCAAAACCTGTGTCAAACAAAGTAAGATCAACAACATTAAAGGTAACACTAACATCATACTCATCTGAAAGATTAATTTTGTATGCATTGTCATTGATCCTCTCTAAAACTTGAAATGGACCATCACCACGAGTTTGTAATTTTTATTTCCTTTGGTTAGAAAATTGTTCCTTATGCATGTGCACCCAAACCCAATCACCGGGTTGAAAAACAACTTGTTTACTTATTTGCTTTAGAAGTGTCCAGTCTATTCTTTTTCTTTATTTTTAGTCGAACTCCTTCATGGAGTTATGAACACCCAACAAAAAAAGTAAAGCCAGAAACGACTCCATCATCGTTGATGATTTCTGAATCGACAGCGACATAATTTTCGTTGATAATTTCTGAGTCAATAAAGGCTATGTGCACTAACGAATCCATGCATCAGCTGTGGAAGTAGTTTCGTTGACAATTTTTGAGTCGATCGCACCTCAGTTTTCATTGATGATTTCTTAGTCAATAGGGGTTGTGCTTGCTGAGGAATCCATGCATCAGCCATGGAAGCAATTTCGTTGATGATTTTTGAGTCGGCAACAACTTAGTTTTCGTTGATAATGTATGAGTCAATAGGGGTTATGCGCGCTAAGGAATCCATGCGTCAGCCGTGTAAGTAGTTTCATTGATGATTTCTGAATCGATAATGATTCAGTTTTTGTTAACGATTTCTGAGTCAACAGGGGCTGCGCGCGCTGACGAATCCATATGTCAGCCGTGGAAGCAGTTTTGTTGATGATTTCTGAGTTGGCAGCGACTTAGTTTTTTTATGATTTCTGAGTCAACAGGGGCTGTGCGCGCTGACAATTCCATGCGAATATAAAACCCGACAAAAATTAAAACTAGGTTGGCCTAAGCTAAGAGGGAGTTAGAGGAGTAGACCGACCTACTCTAAGGGGAAATATGAGGGAGCAGAACTGGCCTACTCTAAATGGAAACTATGAAGGATTTGACCAGCCTTAGGATACATTAAATAAGGATAAGAACATGGGCAACCAGCCTTCCAAACACCCCTTCACATTTAAGAGAGGTATAATTATAGCAAAAGAGAGAGAATGGCCTTTGTTCTTCCCTAAAACAGCCAGCCAACAGCCTTGGATGCAACAATCTTCTTTCCAAAGCAAAATCAATAAACCCAGCTACATGCACCACCCTTGAGCATGGGAGAAGAAGGGAGACTTAAGGAGAAATAGTGGTGGTCGAAGCCATAGAAGGAGAAGAAGCCTAAGTCTCTTCCCAAAACCGACAGCAGCCATTGCTGCAACACACACACCGTTCCTCATGGAGAAAACCGAACCCAACCAACCTGCATGCCACCTTCCTTGAGCGTTGAGTGAGAAGTGAGTTAGGAGAAAGAGAGAAAACCAGAAACATGGTAGAAAGAGGAGCCTAAAGGGTCGACTAGATAACATGAGAGGGAATAAAGAAATCGAATAGAAGAAGAAGAAGAACAAACCACCTAATCTTACACCAGAACTGCCCCAAAATTATGAGTAAGGGAAGAACATCACCTCCTTATTTATTCCTTGAAACTTCTGGAAAAAAATTGGGAAGAAAACTTCAAGTGAAATGGCCTAAGATTCTTACACCTATGATTAAGGGGAACTAGACTAGAGAATGCATGAAAATGGAGCTGAAGGGGGGACCTAACTCCAGAACATTTAACAAAGAAAATGTATAAATTTGAATGCACAAACTTAGGAGAAGGGTCGGCCTTAGTAAGGGCTGGATAAAATACAAATTTAATATGATGAAATGCATGAATTTTGACCTTGTTAAAGTATTAGATTATGTTGGAACCAAAATAGAAATTATGTTGGTGTGAATGACGTGATTTCTACATGTGTGTTAGAGAAATTGTGTGAAATTATGTTAGCAGGATGTAAAGCATAAAATTGTGACCCTATTGAATCCTTAAAAGGATGTTTGAGCTGAAATGGAATTCATGTTGAAGTTAATGCTTTGAATCTGTCATGTAATTAGTGAAATTGCATGGCTATGAACCAAGTGAATGAAGTTATAATTATAGCATGTTGTTGTGATTATACTTGTAATACATTGAACATGGTTGGCTATGGTCTATGTTCAATTTGGTTTGGGAGTGTTATAAGATAAGCGGAAAGCCTAGCATAAACTTTACACTTAAATGATGGAGAGATTAAGATAGAAATGACTTGATTGTCGCTGCCAATTTTTGAATCGGTAGCGACATGGATTGCGTCAATGATTTTTGTGTTGACAGTAAGACGTGTGCGCTGACGATTTTAGCATCAACCGTAGAACTGGGTTGCATTGATGAATTCTGTGTCGACAACGACTCAGTTTTTGGCAATGATTTTTAAGTCAGCAATGGCCTATGTATATTGACGATTTCGGCGTCAGCTTTAGAACTGGTTGCGTTGACAATTTCTAGGTCGACAGCGACTCGATTTTCATCAACAATTTCTGAGTTAACAATAGATTAAGTATGTTGACGATTTCATGCATTAACCGTAAGACGAGATTTGTGTTGACGATTTTTGTGTCACCAGCGAATCAGTTTTCGTTGCCGAATCCTGTGTCACTTAGCGAATCTGTTTTTGTTCCCAAATTCTGTGTCACCAGCGAATCCGTTTTTGCTGCCGAATCCTATGTCACCAACAAATCGATTTTCGCTGTCGAATCCTGTGTCACTAGTGAATCTATTTTTGCTGTCGAATTATGTGTCACCAGCGAATCTATTTTTCCCTGTCGAATCTTGTATCACCCAACAAATCAGTTTTCGTTGTCGAACCATGTGTCACCCAATGAATCAGTTTTTGTTGTTGAATCCTAAGTCAGCAGCGAATCAGTTTTTACTGACGAATTCTGTGTCACCAGCGAATCAGTTTTCGCTGATGAATTCTAGGTCATCAAGCAAAGTAATTTTCACTGATGATTTTTGTGTCACAAGCGAACCAGTTTTTGCTGATGATTTCTATGTCACCAGCGATCCAGTTTTTACTAATGATTTTCTGTGGTAGCAGCAGCTTAATTCGCTGACGAACTACACATCAGAAATGATTTAATACTTGTAACGATTGCATGGTATAATTGTGTAATATGTGAAACACTTGAATATGAACATGTGTATTCTTGAAATATGATTGATGACGAGTTATATGATTACTAAGTGCAAATGGATCGATTTGTGATTATTGATGTGTTAGGTGGTGCGACCAGGATTGAACCTTCGACCAGGCTAGGGCACCCCACAATAGGAACAGGCAGGTGGTTTTCATCTTTTTTTTTGTATAATGTTAATGTTCTGAAATGATTTAGTTATGGATGATATGTTATTCAGTTGTCGATGAATGTTACACCAACTATGAAATGTTGATTGATTTGTTGATAAATGTTAAACCGACTATGAAATGTTGATTGGGTTGGTGATGAATGTCAAACCGACTATGAAATGTTGATTGATTTGCCGACGAATGTCAAACCGACTATGAAATGTTGATTGATTTGCCAACGAATGTCAAACCGACTATGAAATGTTGATCACCTATACTTGTCCCTCAAGTTCCTCTCCTCCAACCAAGCTTTTTAATTTTAACCTAAAAGTGTCTCTCCTCACAAACTTATTTGTAAGCTTCAATCTCATAATTTGAAAAGATTTCTCGAATGATTTTTGAAGAGATGCAAAACAGTAGCAGCAAGCATAATGACATTAGGTTTTATAGGTCCATTACTATTATATCTTAACTTATCCCCTCTAAATTTCAGTTTATTACACTGACCCGACATTGTGTCTTTATTTTTAGGACCTTTCCGAACTCTAATCGATCTCAAATTTTAACCAAAGGTAAAACATTATGTCTTACAATCCCATATAAAATGACAGCTCTATCCAACAATCGGATTGAAAAATACATTTAATATTGTAAAACTGGACAATTGGAAATTTCACGCCAAAAAACTGAATTTCGCATACCATATAATTTACTTAAATCACCTTGGGTCTTAGACTACTTCTGTGTAGATTCCTATTCATAATTATTATAAATTGTTTTCTGAGTTTCTTACCACTTTTAGTCCTAATAGCGCGATTATGCGTGGGGATTATATCGAAATTCAATATTTCTCGCGTAAAGGGTCATGCATTAATTTATTTGATGTTTCCTTTTATTTTACACATAATATCACCCAATTTACAAAATTTTCTCATTCAATTTATTATTTTTACCTGGTCAGGGATCTTTCACGATTTATCGTTAACTAATATTTCGCACTCTATTTTATTACTTTAGCTTCTCTAAATTTTAAATTAATCTTTCAGAAATGTTTGATTAGTACTTAAAAGTGCATTTTTATTAAGGTTTTATATCATTAAATTGCACTTAAAGTATCATTAAATTCCCTAACTTAAGCATGTTTTATAATAACAAGTCTGATAATATAAGATATCTTTAATTTATGGTAAATGCTCATTTTAAATGCAGGCATATCACAATTTAAAAGATTGATTGATGTGTTTAACTATTGAAAGTAAAAAGACAAAGAGAGGGCTAAGTTTAAAGAAGAGATGCTGGTTCAATTCAAACTGGAACATCATTCGGTTATTGGATCATAACTAGAGCTGTAAAACATGGATTTAGGTCTGGTTTATATGGATGGAAAGGTAAGACATAGAGCTAAAACTTTCATGAAGAGTCCAAGATTCAAAACGGTCGTTTTCAAGTTCAAATTGTAGCAACAAAAGAGAAGTCGGAATCTGTCATGCTGCCTAGATATTGTTCAATGTTCAGCCCATAGCTCAAGTTCTAGAAGTCCAAATGAGCTCATTCTTGTTTTGTTGGAAAGCTGAGACAAATGCCCAGAACTTTCATGAAGACTATCTGTTTAAATTCTGATGTTAGCAATGACGTTTTGTTTAGACAAGAAGATAATGGTTGTCACTAAATCAAGAGGTGGTCATCCACTCAATAATTAGTCATCAAATCAATAGTTCTGAATTTTAGCCTATAAAAAGAGGTATTTTCCATACATTTAGACATGGTTTTCAGATCAAGATCTTGCTCTTACTATCTTTCTTTGTATTTTGTAATGTTCAAGTTTTATTTTATGTTATATTAATCTCTTGTTTATGTTTTTCATTTCCTTTACTATACTTAGTTAACTTGTATCATGTTTATGTTCTTATATTGTTTATTTATGTTTTTCTTCTTCATTATGTTTAGCTAAGTTAATTTTGTCAAGATGAAAATGGTACACTAATGGTGTAAGAATAAGTATAATATAAACTTAACATGGACTTCAATGTTTGATACTAACATATTTTGTATTTGTTATCTTACTCACTTTTAATACCCTGCTTGTTAAATGATTAATCTAGATTTATGCTATACAACCCTTGATACAACAAATACTTGGCACTTTCATATCCTACTGTATGGTATAACCGACATTTGTGCTATGAAAGGAACTTGATTTGTTGTTAACATAAGTTATCACCATGAATACCTGACTACATTTACAAGTATTGGCATTACTCAAATACGATAATTAATATAATCATGTTAATAAATTATAATCCGATTGGAACCTCCTTTGTGTATGGTTTCTAGTTAAGTAATAAAAAGAGTTTATACTATACTTATTTGAAATACCATTAGTGGATCCTCTAACCTTGACAATTATTTTATCCTTGTTTAATCCTTACATCAATATCACATCTCAAAAAATTCTTTTCAACTTCTTTTAATTTGTTGTTTATAATTTTATATAGTTCACCTCCCTATGGTTCGACCCCGGTCTTGACGGGTTATTTATTACTTCGACACTCATGTACTTGGGATAAGATATCAATCTTTTGATCGTGTCAATGTTCATCCTAATTCATAAGATTTTCTCCTAAATTTATCATTTTCATTAATTTGCCTTATTTAACCTAGATTTATCTATTTTTGACTGGGGGTTTACAATAATGCTACCCAATAATCCTAGGAACAAAAAGAGAAGAACCTTGTATTTATCCTTCTTCCGAAAGGAAAAGGATGTTGCATTTAATGCTTCTCTTTGCCACCTCTTGATATCCTTCCAATATTAGAAAACACAAATAAGTTGTTAAATTACTCTCCTAACATAACAAGGAAACTTTGTAGCAACATGTGTTTCCTAAGTGAGTTTGGATTCCATTGTTTCATTTGCTGTGTTTTCTTCTCAGCTAACAAGAAAATAAAATAATAAATCCTAATATTTAAGGAAATAATTAATTTTTCCACACATAGAAGAAAATTAAAAACTAGTCAAGAATCCACAAAACACATGGAAACATCACAAAACAAGGCTAGCCAAAACTGATACAAAATTGGCAGCCTTATTGTCGAGATTTCATGGCCTAAATAAGGGTAGATTGGGCCTCTTTTGCACATGAATTAAATTTACTAAGACCTCATCTTGATGCTCCAAAGGATCCCCAAGTTCAGCCTTGGCAAAAACTTGCACAACCAACCCATTCAATGCTTATTCCAAAGAGACAATGCCTATGCTTTGGACCTTATGATTGACCAATTGAAACATGTAATTAGTCCTTGGTATTAATGGGTTGATCCACATCATCTCTTCTCTCCCCAAAAGGATTTAACCTCGAATCAAAACCTATGTTAAACAAAGTAAGATTAACAACATTAAAGGTAACACTAACAACATACTCACTTGGAAGATCAACTTTGTAGGCATAGTCATTGATCATTTCTTAAACTTGTAATGGACCATCACCACGAGGCTGTAGCTTTCATATCCTATGGTTAGGAAACTGTTTCTTAAGCATGTGCACCTAAATCCAAAGATCGGGTTGGAAAACAACTTGTCTACGCCTCTTATTTGCTTTAGAAGCGTACAACCTATTCATTTTCTCTATTTGTACTTAAACTCCCTCATGAAGTTGTCTCACCATCTTTGTCTTCTTTTCACCAACTAAACTTGCCCTTTCTTCCAAAGGTAAAGGAATTAAGTCCATAGAAGTTAGTGGATTATACCCATAAACAATTTCAAAAGAAGAAAAATCAGTAGTCGAATGCACAATTCTATTATAAGCAAACTCAACAAAAGGAAAATATTATTCCTAATTTTTCAGATTCTTTTGAATAATAACACACAAAAGTTGTGATAATTTTTTATTCACTACCTCAATTTATCCATCTGTTTAAGGATGTCAAGTTGTTGAAAATAAGAGTTTAGTACCCAACTTTCCCCACAAAGTCTTCCAAAAATAGTTAAGGAACTTAACATCACAATCTGAAACAATACTCGTAGGAATGTCATGCAAACATACAATCTCCCTAAAGAACAAGTCTGCAATATGAGATTCATCATCAGTCTTATGGCATGCAATAAAATACACCATCTTAAAAAACCTATCAACAACAACGAAAAAAGAGTCTACCTTTCTTTGACCTAGATAAACCTAAAACAAAATTCATAGAGATATCAACCCAAGGTTCAGTAGGTACAGTTAATAGTGTATACAATTCATGTGGTTGTACTCTAGATTTTGTCTTTCTACATGTAATGCATTGTGTCATTGATTCATTGCACATCCCTTTTTCATCTTTGCCAATAGAAATGTTCATGTTATACATACAAAGTTTTTACAACCCCAAAATGACTCATTAAACCACCCTCATGTGCTCCACAAACAAGCAATTCATGCAAAGAACTAGTAGGAACACACAATCGATTATATTTAAACAAGTAACCATCTATCAAATAAAACTTACCAAAAGCCGAATATCCACATGCATTATATATTTCAACTTTTGGTAAAGTTAGGTAAAGATAAAACAGATGCAAAACATAATTTTTCTAAAACTTACCAAAAAGTCGAATATCCACATGCATTATATATTCCAACTTTTGGTAAAGTTAGGTAAAGCTAAAATAGATGCAAAATATAATTTTTCTTTTAAAAGAACGAAAGCCAATTCTCCCCCCCTCGGGTTTAAACCTCATTGACTTTTTAACTTCATTCGAGGATGCAACTAATGTACTAAAATCTTTCACAAAGCACCTATAAAAACGAGCTAACCTATGAAAACTTCTTACCTCACTTACTGATTTGGGTGTAGGTCAATCCTAGATGGCCTTAACTTTTTCATCATCCATCTCCATGCAAAAAGTACACTTCTTAAGATTTGCACATAATTTCTCACTACACAACACACTAAGTACATTAAGCAAATGATCGATATGCTTATTTAAGTTCTTGTTATAGATCAGAATATCATCAAAATACACAACCACAAGCTTACCTATAAACACATGCTTACCTATAAACACATGCAGTCCCCCGGATTTAAACCTCATCGACTTTTTAACTTCATTCGAGGATGCAACTAATGTACTAAAATCTTTCACAAAACACCTATAAAAACTAGCTAACCTATGAAAACTTCTTACCTCACTTACTGATTTGGGTGTAGGTCAATCCTGGATAGCCTTAACTTTTTCGTCATCCATCTCCATGCAAAAAGTATACTTCTTAAGATTTGCACATAATTTCTCACTACACAACACACTAAGTACATTAAGCAAATGATTGATATGCTTGTTTAAGTTCTTATTATAGATCAGAATGTCATCAAAATACACAACCACAAGCTTACCTATAAACACATGTAGTACATGATACATTAAATGCATAAACATACTAGGTGCATTTGTAAGTCTAAACGGAATGACTAGCCATTCATACAAATCATGCTTAGTTTTAAATGCAGTTTTTCATCACCTTTTTTCATCCTAATTTGATGGTACCCACTTTTCAAATCAATTTTTGAGAAAAATGCATGATTCATAAAACTTATCTAGCATGTCATCAAGCCTAGGAATGAGATATCTATACTTTATTGCTATGTTGTTATTGACTCTGCAATCAACACACATCCTTCATGTTCCATCCTTCTTATGCACAAATAACATTGACACAACATACAAGCTCATACTCTCACGAATGTACCCCTTCTCTATTAGCTCATCAACTTTTTTTAAAGCTTTTTTATCTCATCAGGATTACTTCTATATAATAGTCAATTAGGAATCGTAGCCTCGAGTACAAGATCAATATGATGTTCTATCCCTTCATGGATGGTAATCCGTTAAAGATATCTTTAGGAAACACATCTGCAAGCCCCTATAACAAAGAAACAACAACACTAGGCACAACATGATCAAGATCGTTAGTATTAAAGCAAGCCTTCTTGTACACAAGTAAAATCATTGGCTTGTTAGTGAAAAATACAGATCTGGCCTCATCTTCCTAACATAGAAATTAGGTTGTTTATTTTGTTTTTCCACACAATTCTCATCATATTTACTGACTTTCTTCACTCTTCTTGTCTTACCTCCACTCTCAGCTAGATTTAGGTGTTTTGGGTAGTGGTCAAATGGTCTGATTTGTTTAGAATGTTGGTCAAATGTTTGTTTATGTTTGGATAGGTGGTTGAATGGGTTGCGGTGATGTTTTAGGTTCTCGCTGAATCTTATGGTCCTCTCTCCCCTTGTTCCTCACCTTGTTTTTCTCTTTCTAAAGTCTCATGCTCACCTTTTAGCTTTATTTGATTATCATACATTTGTTTGGGTATAAGAGTTATAAGAGTGATGGTTTTACCATTTCTTACAATGGTATACATATTCTTAACATTATCATGAATTGTCTTCCTATCATACTGTCATGGTCTCCCCAATTAGATGTGACTTGATTGCATTGGTACTACATCACACAGAACTTCATCAACATACTTTCCAATAAAAAATAGAACCACAACCTGTTTAGTCACTTTCACTTCACCACTATCATTTAGTCATTGCAATCTATAAGGTCTAGTATGCTTCATAGTATCCAATCTAGTTTACTAACAAGGGTGGTGCTAACCGTATTAGCACAAATTTCTGAAAGAGCTCTCTGCAATAAAAGTTATGTACAAATTGTTTTCTCTCTCAAAACAAGTTGATCCCACCATATTAGAACATAATTTGTAAACTCAATGACAACAAGTTTAACCTTTTTATGTTCTGTGTAGTGATGACAATCAAAGATCCAGTCAACTTTCTTTTCCTAATCTAGATTTGCTTCTAGATCATTCTTTCCTTGAAAAACATGTATTTTCAACTTAATGGTACCTAACTTTCCATCTGAATCATCACGATGCGCAAAATCTCGAGAATTCTCTCTTTGGCTGAAAACTCCATCATAGTCGAAGCTTACATTTCCTCTTGATCTATTCAGCCTGAACCTTTTTGTTTGGCCCATGGATGCAAACTCATAGTCATCATCACTCACATCTGTGTTATCATCTATAAACTCATCAAAATTAATTCTAGCATTTCGTTCAGCCCTTCGTACATTACTTCCTCGATGATCAGCCCCATTAATTTTTTGCTTCAGGATTCAATATCATCTTTTAGATCCTTGGTCACCCTAGCTAAAAGTTCAAGTTGTTGGCCAATAACTCGTATTTAGAAAGCATCATCAACGTTTGGTGTCACGAACTCGTGATTTTTAGACATATTTTGAATCTGAAAAAATTAATTAGTAGAAAAAAATATATCCTCACACCTCTCATGTTTCACACAAAGACAAGGTTTTTCACTCTAATAAATTCACTACATCTTTTACCTCACAGCTTGCGTTCTTTCGGTTCTTTCAAAACTGAAAATCCAACCAATCCAAGTTAAAGGCTTTCACAATACAATCCAAGTATGAATATACACTTAAGAATCAATAAATATACTAAAAAAAGCAAAAAGAAAAACTATGATTACGATTTCAAGAGTAGCAATGCAAATCCGTATGAATTATAGACGAAATAAAGACGCGAAATGAAATAGAAGAGAAAATTAATAAAGACACTTATTTGATTGCTAAATAACCCAAATATAATAAAAACAAATTGATTTAGTCAAAACAAACAGTAGACAAACACATTTTAGAACTTGACTCAAATTTGATCTGTTACGTCATTTTAAAGCATTGGAATTCAAACTAAAACCTAACAATATTATAATAACCTAAAATTCAATATGTATTATCTTGATACCCAACAAACTATATATCTCATTTTATAGGTTGTTCTCTTATGCCTAGGTATCGAAACTTGTGTATCATTAGTTTGCAGCATAATTGAACCCCAAATTGAATCCTCAAGAAAACAATATTGAAATAAGCTCAAACTTAATATGTAATCTGATTTCATCCCTAGTAGGCAGTATATAATATTTTAATTAGTTTTAAGGTGGCTTGCTTAGGGTTCTCTATGAGTTATGTTTTTGTGGCAGAATTGCTAGCTTTGAATAATGTCTTTTTTAAAAAAAAATTTACTTTTATGCCACTGATATGTTTAGGGACAAAAACAAAATGAAATATTTTTTTTATTTTTTTTTACAAGGAAGTTGTAGACACAAAATGAAATATTATTTTTTTATTTTTCTAATTGACGGAAACATTAAAAACTTAATGAACACTAGGAAAACAAAAATTTCATAAAGATATGACATGCTCTCAAAGCCTAGCTTTGATACCAACTGACACAAACTTCATGATCACGTGGTCATGTAACTCACAATCAAGATTGAGATATGATCCTGGAAAGTCGAAAGAGGTCTAATAGAAGTGTGACATAATAAAAACATATCTCAAGGCACCAACATTATTGGAATGAAGTCAAATAACACCACGAATCTAGTTAATCTTTGATAAGTCAGATTCAGTTCGTTCAAGAACCAAATAATACAAGAATCTCTCACACGTTAAACTAAAAAATTCAAAAGTATTATTAATCAAAGTCCCAAATTTTAGGCTTACATGTGTTTAAATAGTTCTAAGAAATTAACCCTAATGGATCTATCATTGCGGGCTAAATTGACTCACTTATAAAAATTAACTCAAAACCTTTACTAGTAAGCCCAAACCCTAATCTAAACAAGCATTGAATCCTAGCTGAAAACAAACTATTAATTAAGCTTAAGCCTTGAGCTGTGGCTAACAAAATAAAAAGTAAAGCCTACAAGTCTAAGTCATGCTCTATCGTGAGAAGACAAGAAGAAAAGAAAACATTGCAAGTCTAATACAAGACTTGTTTAAAACCTATAATGCTACCCAATAATCCTAGAAAAGAGAAGCGACAAATAGGATTTTGATCTCAACCATATATTTATCTTTCTTTTAGAAGGAAAAGGATGTTGTCTTTAATGATCTTCTCTATCATCTCTTAATGTCCTTCCAATACTAGAAAACACAATTAAGTTGATGAATTATTATTCTTGCATACAAGAAAACTTTCCTGCCACATTTGTGTTTCCTAAGTCAACTATGATTCCTTTATTTTTTTGTTATGTTTTTTCCTCACTTGACAAGAAAATAAAATAATCAATCTTAATATTTAAAAGAAATAATTAATGTTCTCACACATAATAGAAAATCCAAAACTAGTTAGGAATCTATAAAACACATGGCAACATCACAAAACAAGGCTAGCCGAAACTGATACAAAATTGATAGCCTTGTTGTTGAAACTTCATGACCCAAATACAGGTGGATTGAGCTCCTCTTGCACATGAATTAAATGTATTAAGACTTTCTCTTGATGCTTCAAAGGATTCTCAAGTTCAGCCTTGACCGAAACTTGCACAACTAGCTCATTAAATACTTCTTTCAATGTCTTTGCTTTAAATCTTGTGATTGACTTATTTAAAACATAGAATGGGTCCATGGTGCTCGTGAGTTGATCCACATCAATCATGTAATTGGTAATTATAGCTTTGCACATTAGATTGTATTTGATTCTTGGCAAAGACTTGAGAATGAAAACTTTTAAAAATCTATTTTTTTAGTTAAAAATGGTATTAATTGCTATTTCACAAAAAGAGAAAAATTTACAATACTATCATTATCATAAAAATAAGCCAACCTGAGTTATTGTATTATTATTAAAAAAACAAAACTATATATCGAGTAAAAACAAAGAATCTTTTTGTTCCTTATCTTTTTTTCACAACCATATAAGTATATATTACATTTAGATTGTGTTTGATAATGAATTAAAAATATTAAAGGAAAATGTATTGAAGGAAAATGTTAAGAGAAGAGGTTTTAAGGATGAAATTTAGGATTATATAAATTATTAAGGGATAAATTGTTAAGAATATTTGGTTGTTATTGAAAAAATTGTAGAATATAATGAAACCACATTTAATAAGTTAATTAGATTTATAAATAATATTAATGGATCCTATAGTATTAAGTCGATAAATTAAAAAATTTAAATAGAATGAAAAATAATGAAAAATGGGATCCACATATAAATAAATGATGAAAAAAATACAAGTATTTAATTGGCGGGTAACATAAAGTTAAGTGTAAATGTTTTATCTCTCAACCATTATGTATTCAGTATGAGAAAAGAAGGTTAAATTATTTCCTCCTCCTATACATCGGTTGGTGTGTATTAAAGTAATTACCACTACCATTTTATTTTCTAGCATGCTAGAATTTCTGTTAGGATGCAATCTTTCAAGCTACATTTGAAAAAAAAAAATTGAGAGAAATAAAAAAAAAATACCTTCACACATGTGGACATATATCAGCCGTATAGATCATGCATGGAAATTATCAATATTGCTTCAAATCTTATTTACCACAGTAAAATAAATGGGATGTACAAAAACACATTTAAGTACCTATCTCTGTTTTATCCCTTGTCAGTCTCCATCCCCAATCCAACTACATGCTTCACAAATGCATTCAAGTGCTTGTCCGAACTCCCATCCTCTTTAATAGCATCAAGTGCTGCCATACGTAGCTCTTTAGCTCTCTCCTTTTCAACTCGGCTCTCATCACTCACTGATTCCATCAGCGTTCGTGCCAACTTCGCCGAGTTAGACACTAAATTTGCGCCATCACATACCCTTTTAGCCACCTTCAAGTCTTCAACCAATAAAGTAGCACCCACAAATTGATCAGCCGCCATGGGACATGCTAGCATTGGCACACCCGCCACTATCCCTTCAAGGATCGAGTTCCACCCACAATGAGTCAAGAAAGCCCCCACAGCACGGTGACTCAGTATCCAAACTTGCGGGGCCCATCCTCTTATGATAAGCCCCCTTCCAGCCACACGATCTTCAAACCCTGATGGGATCATGCTATATCCTTCTCCCACGTGTTCTTTACTGGGCTGCTTCACACACCATATAAAATGGACTCCACTCTTCTCCAATCCTGATGCTACCGCCTCCATTTGATATTTTGTCAGAACAACTTGAGTCCCATAGCAGACATAAACAACCTTATGATCTTCACACGTGTCAAGCCACGTCTTTAAATCATGCATCGAAACACCTCTCTCAGGTGGGGTCATATCTATCGTTTTTTCAGGGAGTATCGGTCCAACAGCCCACACACGATCATGGCCCAATTGCTTTCTTAAATGCTCGAAATAAATCCCTTCTAGCAAAGTCAACGAGTTAACGATGAGTCCCCAGCTCGCGATGTTAGCTTCCATCCCTTCTTTGGTGAATTCCGAAACTGGATCTCCCTCCACGTAGCTACGATAAATCGTAGAGATCTGCAACCATGGGTATTTTGGACAACTTGGAATCTTGGAAAACGAAAACAATTCGTTTTGGTCTTTTGGGGCGTTGGGCATTTCTTGCCAAAGTGAATACATTGTGGCTAACGCCATGGCTCCTGAGGGAGAGAACACGAAACGGCGAACGCCGAGCTGACAAGCTAGGCGGTGGGTCCACCCTAAGAACATATCAGAGATTATTGCTACAGGTGGAGATGGGTGGGATCTGAACCAACTGAGCAAAGGCTGGTAGAGTTCACCAAGGGCATGTATCATGGATGTTGGACGAATATTTGGAGGCAAGTCCTTGAGATTTTCGATGCCCAAAGGGATTGAGGGGTAATTAGGGAAAGGAAGGACTAGGGTATTGATTGTTGAATTTTTGGAGAGGAGAGGGTTCAAGATAGGTAGGTTTTTTGGGGTCACCAAGATGGTTATGGTTAGGCCACGGATGACTAGATGGTGGGCTAGGTCTAGGAGAGGGATCAGGTGGCCTTGAGCTGGAAAAGGAAAGAGTAAGACATGTGCTCCAGCGCTCATGGTGAATTGATATTTTGGAGCTTGGGAAGACAAGTAATTATTTAAAACTGAGAAATCTAATGAAACGAAGAGGCCTAGTATATGCTACTGGTTCATAGTTGAGTATAACGTATGGATGAGAATTAAGGTGAAAGTTTTGGGAGGATGTGCACAGACAGTTGAAGAGAGAGGAAAGAAGCTTTGAGGAAGGTCGGGTAAGAAAGAGAAAACCAGGTGAGATATGGTGGTGGTGGTCCATGCATAGCTTTTTAAGATACATATATGAAATTTTAGTTTGAATATATCAACTTGAAATATTATTATATATTTTAAAAGGTGAGGGAAAACATATGAATATATTATTTACGTAGATCTATGGTACTGTAAATCATATTAAAGAAATAGAGTGTTACAGAGTGTTTGTATTGTAAATTGATACTGTAGTGTAGTGTTATAAGGATATTATCTTTGCTGTTTTTTAATCAAAATTTACTGCTAGGAGTGTTGTTTTATCTATTTTATGTGGCAAAAGTTGTTTTGTCTGGTTTGATAGCCAGATTTAATATTATATTAGGTTTGGCTTGGAAGTTAGATTTAAATTGATGGGAATTTTTTATATTGATAAAAGTTGGGTGATGATTAATTTTTTTTATTTGAGGTTGACTTGAATTTTCTTATTAAAACATGTTTATTTTTGCGTTTCAAAAATATTTTTAAATAAATTTTTTTATTTTTTTCTTTAATTCAAATTAATATTTTTTTTATGCTTGTATATCATTTTGATATGATGATATAAAAAGTCAATGTTAAAAAATAAAAAATATTATCTCAATATATTAAAAAAAATATTTTAATAAATAACCATTACCTAATAGTATAATAATTAGCATATTCACCTGCACTTCGTAGCGAGTTAAGAACAACAATTTGTTTTTCAAATGTAAAAATATTTGAGTTGGGCTAAAAGTACGGAATGTATTTGCACCATCACCATCTTAAAATAAAATATTTATATAGTAGCACCATGAATAGCGCATAGCAGAACAACGCTCAATACACTGACAACTAATTTATTTCCCTTTAATTTTTTACCTTTTAAGAGATTTCTAATTTTATTTTTTTTCCTTTTTATTTTTTTTTATTTTTTTATTGAATTTTTTTTCATATTGTAAAGAGGAAATAAATTAATGACTTTTTTATATTGTAAAAAAATTGGGTGATGATAATTGTTTTTCATTTCAGGTTGGGTTGAATTTCCTGATTAAAGCATGTTTGTTTTTGCATTTCACAAATTCTTTTAAAAAATTTTGAATTTTTATTTTATTTTATTTATTTTAAATTAATATTTTTTTATGTTTTTTTTAATTATTTTGATATGATGATATAAAAAATAAATTTTAAAAAATAAAAAAATATTATCTCAATATAACCCAACGCTATTCTGTTTGGTTGGACCACCAGATATTTTCAATTTTTTTTTTGCCTTTTTAGATTTTTTTTCTTTTTTCTTATTGAATTTTTTTTCATACGATAAAGAGAAAATAAATTGATGAGATTTTTTTTATATTGTACAAAAGTTAGGTGATGATAATTGTTTTTTCTATTTGAGGTTGAGTTGAATTTCCATATTAAAACATGTTTGTTTTTGCCTTTCCAAAATGTTTAAAAAAAATTGAATTTTTTTTCTTTACTTCAAATTAATATTATTTTATGTTTTAATATTATTTTTTAAATATTTTTTTAAAAAATATATATTGAGATTGAGTCTGGTTGCGCAGCTAGACACAAGGCGATTGGGTCTGGCTCCGCAACCAGACACAAGGATTGGGTGTGGCTCCGTAGCTAGAACCAAGGATTGGGTGTGGCTGCGGGTCTGGCTGCGCAACCATACCTAAAGAGATTGGGTCTGGCTCGACATGCTTTTCCTTTTGAGATATTTTCAATTTTATTTTTTATCCTCTTCAAAAAAGATTTCTCTTATTAATTTTTATGCAGTAAGAGGAAATAAATTGATGAGATTTTTTTTATATTGTACAAAAG
Source organism: Populus trichocarpa (assembly GCF_000002775.5). Classification (NCBI taxonomy): domain Eukaryota; kingdom Viridiplantae; phylum Streptophyta; class Magnoliopsida; order Malpighiales; family Salicaceae; genus Populus; species Populus trichocarpa. The sequence goes on from NC_037296.2 coordinate 8,232,527, forward strand.
TTAGATTTTTTCATTTGAGGTTGGGTTGAATTTCTTTATCAAAGCATGTTTATTTTTGCGTTTCAAAAATGCTTTTAAAAAATATGAATTTTTTTTATTTTTTTTCTTTAATTCAAATTAATATTTTTTTATATTTTTGTATTATTTTTTAAAATATTTTTTAAAAAATATATATTGAGATTAGGTATGGCTCCGCAACCAGACCCAAGAATTGGATATGGATGCGCAACCAGACCCAAGGCGATTTGGTCTGGCTCCACAACCTTTTTCCTTTTAAGATATTTCTAATTTTATTTTTTTTCCTCTTCAATTTTTTTTGTTTTCTCTTATTTAATTTTTTTTATACGGTAAAGAGAAAATAAATTGATGAGACTTTTTTATATTGTATAAAAGTTGAGTGAAGATAATTTTTTTTTTCCATTTGAGGTTGGGTTGAATTTCCTTATCAAAGCAAGTTTGTTTTTGCGGTTCAAAATGCTTTCAAAAAAAATTGAACTTTTTTTTATGTTTTTCTTTAATTCAAATTAAAATGTTTTGATATTTTTGTATTATTTTGATGTGATGATATAAAAAAATTAAAAATTAAAATATATGATCTCAATAATATATTTTTTATAAAAAAATATTTTAAAAAATAACAGTTACGTAATAATAAAATAACTAGCATATTTGCTCGCGCTTTGCAGCAAGTCAATAACAATTTTTTTTCAAATGTAAAAATGCTTGAGTTTGGTTAAAAATACGGTGTGTATTTGCACCATTATTATATTCAAATAAAATATTTTCTACATTAGCACCTTGAATAATGCATAACAAGGCAGGGCCTAACACACCGACAACTAATTTCTTTTCCTTTAACTTTTTTTCCTTTTAAGATATTTTTAATTTTATTTTTTTCTCTTTAATTTTTTTTTCTCTTATTGATTTTTTTTTTCATACACCCAAGGTGTTTGGGTCTGGCTCCGCAGTGAGAACCAAGGCAATGGAGTCTAGCCAGACCCAAGGCTATTGGGTCTTGCTCGACTGCATGACACAATGCACTTAAAATCACACTTCATATTTGTTTTACATTTGAAATAAAATTTGTTATTGACCCACTGGAGAGCGCGAGCCAATTAATACTAGTCAATTTAATTGCATTGTTAATATGTTTTTTAACATTAAAAAATTAATTGTAAATTAAAAAATAAACATGATACTCTATAAAATAAATTAAGAATTATATATTTTTATATATTAATAACATTTTCGTATTAGAAACATTATTTTTAAAATAAAAAAATTAGCATGATATGAAAATGAAATTATAATAAAAAAAACATTAAAAATCATGTCTTGTTATTTTGTATGCAATAAAAAAAGAGAGAATGATTACTAAGAAAAACATATTTAAAAACATTATCATAGAAATATAAACTTTATTTTCATTGAGTATTCATGATTACAAACTTGAAAGAAAATATATGTTAATATATAATAATCATCAAAATAATTGTTAAAATTACAAAACAAACTGCATAATTTTATATGAAAATAAATATCAAATTGAATGTTATTTAATAGGATAAAATCCTAATTATAATTTTAATTAATTGATTATAATGAGTTTTGAATAAAATTTTAGTAAAAAAGAAGTGTTTATTAATATTATAAAAAAATATAATTTTATTTGAAAAAAGTCCCAATTGTAGGCTTGCAAGTCAAGCATGCACAAGCATGCAGGTGACCCTTTTTTGTTTTTGACCATATTTTGTCCCCTTTTCTATATATAAGAAAAACTAAATAGATGATGTATTGTGTGTCTATAAGACTCTAACCACTTAAAATATTTGAAAAGTCAGATTTTGATTTATTTGACAAAAATAAACTTATTTATAACCATTGTTTTACTTGAAATAACCTACGAAATACCCTAGAAATCTCAACAAATTCATTTATAGTTTTAAATCAGTTTGTAAACAATAAAAAATCAGAAAACTAAACCCAAATAAAAAACATTTCGGGCTTTTATCTATTTTTTTTCCTGCAAATTAAATGATTAAATATACCTTAATGATACTTTTCTAGTCAAATCGAACTCAATTATATCAAGATCTGAACTTTCTTTCTTTTTTTTTTTGCTAAAATATAGTCAAGTGACATCTTTCTTTTATTTCTTTCAAATTTAGGGATTGGAATATTATTAAAATAAAGTGTTTCGACCAAAAATTAAAATTCTAAAACTAAAAAGATAAAAAAAATAAAAATAAATCAATGAAAAATATGTAGAATAAAACATATTTTTTCTTGAGAATTTGAGATTGACCACATAATTTTTACTAGTTGTTAATCTGGTCCTTTCTTTTTAATTGTGTCCTTATGCAACAAATCCAAATTATATCTAATTAAATTAGCTTATAATCAAGCTTTGAAATGCGTAAGAACCTTAAATTCTCAAGAATATGGAAAAAGTCTCCATCAACTTACAGAACATTACAGAGATGAAAATAAAAAAAATACTACTAAAATTCATATTAAATTGTGAGATAGTCCATATTATCACGCGATATAGTAAAACTACAACATGATTTATTTAATTATTGGACTCTAAAGGCGTGGTTTTCATGGTTGATAAGATTTAGGTTTTTTTTTTTTATAAAACAATTCTAAGTTATAGCAAAATATTTTCTCACTTGCTCCAAATTAATTAGGAGATACGAAATTTTATTGGCTGAACTTTACTAGAAAGTTTCATGATGCTTAGTTGTAACTATTAAATATTTATAATATATAAGTAAAATAGATAAAAAGAGAATAGAAAATATAACATTTGAGTTTGTCAAAAGTGATAAGAATTCTCTCACAAATATTATTATATTAATTTTGTCTTGTATTTCTTTTTTTTCTTTTTTTTTTCTATCTCTCTTATATTATAAATATCTAATGGTTACAACAACTTTTCTTTGATATATATATATATTTGGGATTTTAATTATTTATAAAAAAATATGATTATGCAGTAGTTGGAAAGCAAATATATTTGGCAAATGACAATCGATTTTGGGATGAATACATGGCCAATCCGAATTTAGATCCTTGCATATTCAAAAAATTTATTTTATTTTATTTTGTTTTTGTTTTTACTTTTTGTATCTCTTTTCTTCATTTGCTATCCAAAAATTTCAAAATTTATACGAAAGAGAAGTATTAATCGAAAGGTTTCGTGTTAGTATTAAATTAACTAAATATTGACTACTAAAATCTTAACCATTTATTTAGTTCGGAAGGCTCAAAACTTGTTTAACCCCATGTTTTTCTAGCTTTTACTATTTTGTTTTGAAGTAAAATTAACATGAAAACCATGTTCGGTTAAAATTTTAAAATCAACTAACTTTTTTAGAGTGGATGATGATTTTTATAAAAATAGTTTAAATATATATTAGCTTTCATATTAAATTAACTAATATTTAATTATATAATTAATAATATTAAAAATTATAATTAATTTAATTATTCTATTTTAAGTATATTGGTTGTCAACTTGTATGGATCTTCATTAAATTATTTATTTAGTAGTTCAATTTACTATAACATTATATAATGTTTTGATTATTGTTTCTTTTTACTTGTGTATTTTATGATATTTGTGTATTTTTCAATGAAAGAATTCATTTCTTAAGTAATAATTTAATTCCTTAAAAAAGTTAATTTATAAAAGAGATTTTTAATTTAAGTTATGCTATGTACTTAATAATAATTTTACTAACAATACAGCACCGCAATTTATTTCCAAACAGTTTAATCATTAATGTGTTTAATCTCACAAGACAATAAACAGAATAGAATAGGGCCAAGCATACTTTTAGTTTAGAAAAAAATGATAAATTATGTTCCATAACACATGATGATCCCATTTTGATTATTTTGGCAATTAGCTAATGAATTTCCAAATTTGTTTTTCTCAAAACACACAGAATTCTAGTTTGTAATGAGAGGAATAGGCTCACTCGTATGGTCAAAATCCAAAAAAATGGCAAAAAAATAAAAATAAAAAATTCAACTCCAAAATGAATAAATGGAAATCAAATCATGTAGATATATATTACATTATTGTTATTGTTAATCTAAATATTTTTAGTAAATGATTTGATAATAGTTTCCCTTTTATTTTTCTTTTTAATTTAATTATTCTCAACATTCAATAATAAAAATTCTGCTCATAATTTCTCTTAAGAATGTCAAAAACATTAGCCACTCATATTGATATATAGTATTAGTAATTTTGAAAAAAAATATATTTGTAGATAGACTTCACTCTAGAAAATACCAATATGACTTCGAAAGGTCAAGATACTATGGTGAAACTCACAAAGCAAGTAAAAGATGGATACATATAAATGAAAATGGATAGCATCATCAAAGATAGATAAATATAACGTACACACACCATTTACTATTATTTTTCAAAAAACCTCGATCGATGGTTGATTGGTTTTTCCCTTTCTATCATACCTTCAGATTGTAGGTCTTAGGTCTGTTTTTTTTTTTTATATATATATATATATATATAATTATTTTTTAACTTCTTTTTATGTTTGTTTGTTATTAAAAATATTGGTAAATAGAAAATATTTTTTAATTAAAGAAAAATGTGACTTGATTTTCATGAAAGTATTTTTTTTTGTAAGGAAATTATTTTTTAAAAGTTATGAAAACTTCAAAAATATCTTATTATTTATTGATATTTTGTCTTGAATCTTCTGATTGCTATAAATATTTTTTTGAATTTTATCCTTTAGAATCTTATTTTTCAATTAACTTCTTAAATTTGATTTTTTTTATTGTTATTTATTTTTCTCTTATTCTTTACTTAATTGAATTTTTTTATTTATCATATTTGGTCTCATTCTTTTTATTGCTATTTATTTTATTTGAAATAATTTATGAAATTGATTTTTTTTAATTTCATCATCTTTCAACTTTTTTATCTGTCAAATTTTCTTTCTATTATTTTAATTACTATTTATTTTATTTTCTAGCTCATTTTCCATGACATAATCAAACACCAAAAAATATTTTCAAATTGATTTTTTATGACACTACAAAACATTGAAAAATAATTTATTTTTTAAAAATTTATTTTTCATGAAAACTACTATATAAAAAAAATTAATTTTTAATAAATAAATAGTACCGAAGAAGATAGAAAATCCAAGTAGCAAATTCAACTAGATAATATTTTGCATCATTCAAGATACGGGAGGAAGTTAGATGGGCTATGAGGATCATAATTCAGGCAAAAAGAAAATGAAGGATACTACATGTTTGTTCGGGGTCAAACATATGATTAGTAAACATTGCAAAGGAGATGGGAACAAGAAACTAATTGGTAAGCATAGCTTAAAATATTTCATGAAATATTCAACCAATTTTAGGCCACAGAAAGGAATGAATAGAGAGGCCAACCAAACAATAGGGGTGGTCAAGTAGGAGTTTTTAAATAGAGGAGGAAGACGAGGGATAGAATAGCTGAGATGCCTTTTATCAGCCTTGCTCCTATATTGAGTAATGCTTGAGTTGCAAGATCAAGAAGACGTTTACTAGAAGAAAAGAAGAAAGCTTTCGGGTTGATTCCTTCCTATAGGTCAATTTTCCCTACCACTATCTGCCTATCTTCTAGCCAGGGGTGGAATTAGGGGACTAAAATCATGAAAAAAAGATAAGAAAATTGCAAATTAGGGATAAAATCATGGAGAAAACTAAGAAAATATTTGAAATTGGCTAACTAATTAAAAATTAGAAGCCCAAGGACTGAACTAGAGAAGGTGGAAAAATGCAAGGACAAGCAAAAAAGGCAATCATGGATGAAATTGTGAAGAAATATTAAGAAAAAAGGGTAAAAATTTGCTAAATAATTGAAAATTGGAAAGCTAAGGATTAAATTGGAAAATATAGAGAAATTAAGGAACCATTTAAATGTAATTAGGACAAAATTAAAATAAATTAAGATAAAAAGGTTGAAATTGGCTAAAAATAAAAAAAATTAAAGATCCAAGGACCAAATTAAAAAAAAACAAAGAAATTAAGGGATGTGTTTTTAAACGTAAAAATTCTATTTAAATGATATGGTGTATTTTAAGTAAAACAACGTCGTTTCACACAACGAGCCCACACTTTAGGTCCATGCCTTCCCATACGAGTGACATAAAATAAAATGATCAAATCATTAAAACAACATTATTTTTGTACATGGCCAAAATAGTACCCTTTCTTTTTCATTAAGTATGCAACTTTGTCTTGTTTTTTCATGGTTTTGGTCTTACTTTAGCCCTTCTTTTCCTGCTCTCACACCTCCCGAAATCTCCAAACATGCCATCCCCCCTGAATTAGACTAGGCCTATATCATCTACCATCCTTGAATTAATTATGAATCGTTTATAATCTGCTTGAAAAATTTCAGTTGACCTATCTAGTAACTAAAACGTCAAAGCTTAATGTAAGGATGATGATACATGTTAGTGTGTATCCAATCTTTCCCAAGAAAGGCATTATAGCTTGTCTTTCTTCTGTCATAAAAAATTGTAATAGAGATTTTGAACCTAATAGTTAGATCCACCTGTAAGACCTGTATGGTATCTCTTATATCTCTAATAAAATCTAACATTTACTTTTGATCAGATAATGCCAGCCTTGTTATGACCAACCTTAATGATCAATGTTAGAGGCATTATATCTAAGGAGGCAGATGATACGGTTCAACCTACGGTTGGGAGCGTGGGTTTGGGGGGAAGACCATTTAACCAAGTGAGGGTTTTTCCTTGGGTTTTAGTTTATTTTCCATTTAGCCATGTTGGGTTTTCATATTGGGATGCATTCAACCAGATTATGTTTGTTGGTATTGATGGGTTTAACCCAATTATGGAGGAGTTGGTTTCGGCCAGATTTGATTTGGGCCTTGTGGATGTGCATGGGCTTGAGCTACATGGGGACAGAAAATAGCTAGGATTAATTAGGGTGTTGAGGTCCTTTTCCTACATGGATTTTTCAAAAATCCTAGCTAAGTTTGGGTTTATGATGGACAGTTACAAGGATGAATTGGAGATAAATTATTGTGTCTCTATATTGGACAATGATTCCACATCTAAAATGAAAACCAAAGGGGTAGCAACATGTGCAAGTAAATTCCCCTATTTATTTGTTAATTACAAGCAAGAATTCCTTTCCTTACAAGGAGAACAAGGGATGACCAGATTTATGATGTCTCACATCGAAAGCGAGCGTCTAGAGCCAGGGCTTTATGAGTAATGCCGGTCACTAACCTATTGTACGCGTTTTGGGGCGTCAGGCTTAGAAGTGGGCTCGCGTCACTAAGAACAAAACCGTGCGGGCGGTAAGGCCCAAAGTGGACAATATACGGCAGGTTGGGCCGGGCTATTACAGTTGGTATTAGAGCGTCTGGTTTGGATCCTGAGGATTTATGAAAATAATGTAGTTGTGATCTATTTCAGGATGGTACGCACTTGACAAGGGGCTCGAACCGAGCCACCCTCCATAGAAAGGAGGAGTAGTGGCTAAAAAGCCCAAGATTGGTAGGATGAGGATCCATTGGATGCTACTGCTTCGCACACTCCAGTAAGAGCATCTGGGTTCTTATGGGGAAGAACCACAAGAGTTGAAGAAGAACGGGTACCAAACTGGACGGAGGAAATACCCCTAGCAGATATGGGGTAGTAAGAAAAAGCGGGGACAACATGGTATTACTTGTACGGTTAGTTACAAGCATGAGAGAAATGGGCTACGAACCGTATTTGGGGGAAACAAGATGCTTCGATAACCGGGAGGTGGATCAGAAAAGTGAAGGAACAAGAATTCTTGGCGTTAAGACAAAGGAAATGTCGATTTTGGAATATGAGTGGAAATTCCATGACCTTTCACTATTTACACTATATCCCCACCAAAGAACGCATGATTAAAAAGTTGAGAAATGGGCTTCGATAGGAATTGAAGCAAGGGTTGATTGCTTTACGATTTAAATCAGTGAGAGAACTGATGGAGGCGGCACAAGCTTGGGAAGCCTGTATTGGAAAGGATCCACAGGGACATCAGGGAATAGGTAAAAAGAGAGATAGGGATGATTTTACCAGTAGACCACTGTTTCAAAGAAGAAGAAAAAAAGGTGTAATGTTTGAGGTCATTATAAAAAGGAATGCCCTAACAGAAACATTGGGCATACACAGAGTATGCAACAACCAAGTCAAAGTTACCAATAGTCCGTCACAGTGAATAGGCCAGTGAGGTCATCCCAATCAGGGGTAGACTCTAGCCGAGGGAGGCTAGGGGCACGAAATGACCGGACTCCAGGAAGAGTCTTCCACCTGACACATGAAGAAGTTAATGTTGCAACCGATGTGGTAGCAGGTACACTACCGATGAATAACTTTAATGTACTTATGTTGTTTTGAACAGGGTGTTACCCACTCATTTAGTATAAGGAGAATTGCCACCAAATTAGGGAAAAGGATTGGAAGTAGTAGAAACGGGGCTCGTAATTGGAACCCCGATGGGGAACATGGTTGAAACAAATATAATGTATGTGGGAGTGGGGTTAGTCTAGCAGGGTATGAAACAACAGTAGACTAGATCCCCTTAGAATTTCATGATTTTGGTTTAACCTAGACATGATTAGCCGAGTGAGTACAAGGCCAAATAGACTGCCATACTAGAACTGTTACGTTCCAAAATATCAAAGGTTTGGTAGTTTGTAGTGAACCCTCAAAGAAAGGACTTGGGTGTGATTTGATGCAATATGGGGAAGTGATCGCTTATGTGTCAAGACAGTTCAAGATTCACGTAGAGAATTACCTGATACACGACCTAGAATCGGTTACTGTGGTGTTTGCTCTAAGAATCTGGAGGAACTATCAATACGAGTCCCTTTAATTTCGAGGATGAAATTTATATTTGGAGGGAAGAATGTAAACACCCAAAAAGAGAGAGAAGTAAAGCTGAAATGACACCACCATCGTTGCCGATTTCAGAAAGTGGCATAGGCACAGTTGGCTGCTAATTTCTAAATCGAAAGCGACGTAGTTTTTATTGCTGATATCTGAATCGGCAGCAACACAAGTTTTGGCTGCCGATTTCTGAATCGACAACGATGCAGTTCTGCTGCCGATTTCTGAATTGGCAGTGACATAATTTTTATTGTCGATTTATGAATCGACAGTGACGTAGTTTTGCTGCCAATTTCTGAATCGGTAGCGACACAGTTTTTGGCTGTCGATTTCTGAATCGACAGTGGCGCAGTTTTCGCTGTCGATTTCTGAATCGACAGCGACATAGTTTGTGGCTGCCGATTTCTGAATCAGCAGTGACACGTAAAACCTAACAAAAAATTAGTGCTGGACCAGCCTATCTTAGGGGAGAATGAGAATAGAAACCAGCCCAAGGATAACCCAAAAGGAGGATAAGGACATCTTTGGTCCAACGTCCAAACACCCTTTTTGCATTTAAGAGGGGTATAAATGCAGCAAGGAGAAAGAAAGAGGCACTCTTTCCAAAACAGGCTGCATGCTCTTGCCTTCTTCCTCTCCTAAAAAATATGCCTGCAACAGCTGCATGCACCACCTTAAAATACTGTAGAAGAAGGGTGACCACGGGAAAGACAGAAGTAGTTGAAGCCATAGAATGAGTCGTCCAGACCCCTTCCCTATAATCGGCCAGTTGCTGTGACTGCAACAATAACCATCCTCTCCAAGAAAAAGACCCACCTACACCAGTTGCATGTCCCATGCCTTGAGTGTTTCAATGAGAAGAGAGCTAGGGATTTACGTTGATGACTGAAACCATGAGAGGAGAGGGAGTGTGACAGACCCGCTATACAACAGAGATGAAAGAGAAGGAAAAACCGAGATTGAGGAAAGAACCATGTCACCAAAACCTGCTCTAAAGCTGTAAAAGACGTGAGGTAAAAGAAGTATTCTTCCTTGGTTGGTTACTGCCTGACACGACCAAAAAATTGATGTCTTCTCCCAAGTGCAGGAGTGTCGAAGTAATAAATAACCCGGTAAGATTGAGGTCGAACCACATGGAGGTTAACTATATAATAATAATAATAATAAGTTGAAGAGAGCTTTGAGATGTGATATTGATATAAGGATTAAACAATGATAAAAACAATTGTCAAGGTTAGAGGATCCACTAATGGTATTTCAAACAAGTATAGTATAAACTCTTATTACTCAACTGGAAACCACACACAAAGGAGGTTCCAATCATATTATAAATTGTTAACATGATTACATTAGTTATCTTATTCGAATAATGCTAATACTTGTAAATGTTGTCAGGTATTCATGATTATAACTTATGTCAATAACAAATCAAGTTCCTTTCATAGCACATGTGTCGGTTATACCATACGGTTGGGCTATGAATGTGCTAAGTATTTGTTGTACCAAGGGTTATACAACATAAATCTAGATTAACCATTTAACAAGCAAAGTATTAAAAGTGAACAAGATAACAAATACAAAACATGTTAATATCAAACATTAAAGTCCATGTTGAGTTTATACTATACTTATTCTTACACCATTAGTGTAACCTTTTCACCTTGACATAATAAACTTAGCTAAACATAATGAAATAGAGAAACATAAATAAACAAGATAGAACATAAATAAGATATAATTTAACTAAGTAAAGGAAAGGAAATGAAAAGCATAAACAAGAGATTAATATAAACAAAACTTAAGCATTACAAAAATATAAAGAGAGAGAGAGCAAGAAAATGATCTTGATTTGAAAACCAAGATGTCTAAATGCATGGCAAATGCCTCCTTTTATAGGCTAAAATTCGGAACTATTGATTTGATGACTAATTGTTGAGTGGGTGGCCACCTCTTGACTTGGTAACGCTCCTTATCTTCTTGTCTGCAAAAAACATCATTGCTAACATCAGAATTGGAACAAATAGTCTTCATGAAAGTTCTGAGAAATTGTCTAAGCTTTCCAAAAAAATAAGAATTGGTGCATTTGGACTTCTAGAACTCAAGATATGGGCTAAACACTGAACAATGTCTGGGCTGCAGGACAGATTCTGACTTCTCCGTTGTTGCTACAATTTGAACTTGAAAACGGTCCTTTTAAATCTTGGACTCTTCATGAAAGATTTAGGCCTATGTCTTAGCTTTCCATACATATAAACCATACCTAAATCCAAGTTCTACAACTCCAGTTATGATCCAATAACCGAATAGTGTTCCAGCTTGGACTGAACCAGCATCTCTTTTCTAAGCTTAGCCCTCTCTTTATCTTCTCAATTTCAGTAGTTAAACTCATCAATCAATCCTTTGATTTATGTGATAGGCATGTATTTAAGATGAACATTTACCAAAAATTAAAGGTATCTTATATTATTAGACATGATATTATAAAACATGCTTTAGTTAAGGAGTTATTGATACTTCAAGTGCAAAATGATGATATAAAACCTTGATAAAAATGCACTTTTAAGTACTAATCATACACCCCAACCATCTTATTACTAGTCCCTAGTAATCAAAGCATTAAAATAGTAAAACAATTTGCAAGTTCCATAAAGCAAGGCATTCATCATTCAACTTCCATTAGTCTATCCAAATAAACAAACTCTCATTCGATTTATATGTCTGCTCCATACTGTTGAAACAAGATATTAATAACCCTTCTTTTTATGTGCTCAATGTATGAAAACATAGATGATGGGGCTTTTATTGGAAGAAAACAATATTATGTTCTAATGTTTTTCTAAGGTTAACTCCCTTGGATTGAGATTATTATCTTTTTTTTCTTTTTAATATATATATATATATATATATAACTTAAAACACAATGCATCTTTAACCCATGTAACAAACTTTCAGCTAATGACTCCCAGACCAGTTGGTCTTAGGGCATTAGGTGTTGAGACACCCCTACGAGCTTAGTAACTCGGGTTACAGATACTGATACGTAGATAGTGCAATGTTTGATTCCCTTAAGCTTTTCTCCTTAACCCATGTAACAAGCACTGGGCCAATAGCTCCCAAGTCAGTTAACTTTAGGGTATTAGGTGTTAAAACACCCATTTGGGCTTAATTGCTTAGGTTAGGGAGGCTACGAAACCAAACTTATCTATGTTTTTATTATCATCAATATTATCATTTTTTTTTGCAAATTATATACTATCCCTTTCCCTTAGTTATTACCTTTAACAAAAGAACATAAATAATGTAATAATCCAATGTGCAACCCACAATCATATGTTAAAGTGTGTGTGTGAAAATAAAGGTTTAAGAATACTTGTTAAATGAGTATATGAGTAGAATCAAGTGATAACAATGCGAGAGTTTGTAAACCTGAATATTTCAAGAAGTATTTTGATAGACCTTGATAAGAATATTTACTAAGATGCGTCTCAAGAGTCAATAAAATTCCTCCTTACTTTGCTATCCTAATAACAGTTTTGTCAAATGGTTTTAATAATAGCAAAACCAGTTAGTAAGTTGTTTTTTTTTATATCAACTACTACCCTTTTCCCCAAACCAAAACGAGACATTGTCCTCAATGTCCTAAGGTAGAAAGATAGAGTATAGAAGACATTACCTGAAACAACGAACATTGACAAACCTGAAACACATTTAAACAAATATAAAAAATAACAAAACAAAATAAAATGCTATTAATAAAACCAAAGGACATAAGGTTTCAGAAATGAAGGCTTAAATCCAATCTAAGCTTTTTACGGCTTTCCATAGTTGACCAATTTATGCATGGCAAATGCCTCCTTTTATAGGCCAAAATTTGGAACTATTGATTTGATAACTAATTGTTGAGTGGGTGGCCACATCTTGACTTGGTGACAATCCTTATCTTCTTGTCTGAACAAAACGTCATTGCTAACATCAGAATTTGAATAGATTGTCTGCATGAAAGTTCTAGAAAATTGTCTCAGCTTTCCAACAAAAAAAGAATCGGTGCATTTAGACTTCTAGAACTCGAGATATGGGCTAAACATTGAACAGTGTCTGGGCTGTAGGACAGATTTTGACTTCTCCGTTGTTGCTAAGATTTGGACTTCCAAATAGCAGAATTGAGTTTGCATTCCGCATGAATGTTTTAGGCCTATGTCTTAGCTTTCTAGCCATATAAACCAAATTGAAATCCAAGATCTAGAGCTCCAGATATGACCCAATGACTGAATAGTGTTCCAGTTTGGACTGAACCAACATCTCTTTTCTAAGCTTAACCCTCTCTTTGTCTTCTCAATTTCAGTAGTTAAACTCATCAATCAATGATTTGATTTATGTGATAGGCCTGCATTTAAGATGAACATTTACCATAAATTTAAGGTATCTTATAGTATCAAACTTGTTATTATAAAACATGCTTTAGTTAAGTACTTCAAGTGCAAAATGATGATATAAAACCTTGATAAAAATACACTTTTAAGTACTAATCACTGCCTCACGATTTTAGAATAAGAAGGGTATGAAAACCCCAAAGTAGAAGGTTTAGTGTTCATGCACACATAGTTTCAGAAATAATTAAATGGAAGATCTAGGTGGAATGATGCATATAAGAACTCATGTGTAGACTCTTACCAAAGAAATCTAAATGAGTATAAGTGATTTTGAGGGTGTAAACCTAAGAAGAGGACCAACCAAGTTGGTGAACTAAGGCATAATTTATATTGATGTTAATGTTTGGACTTCCAATGAATGATTGATGAACTTGAATGAAATGCAGAATGAGATGAAGAAATGAAGAAATTATGATCTTGTTGAACTCTTAAGGACATACTTGAACTAAAACAGAATACATGATGGCGTTATTATCTTGATTCTTGCATGTATGATAGAAGAAGTGTTAGAAAGGGTTATGTACAAAATTGTGTTGTCATTGGGACCTTAGACCCTGCTGAAACCAAAACTGGAACTATGTTGGTGTTAATGACATAAATTTCTGCTTGTGTTTGATGAAATTGTATAATAATATGTTAAGATGATGTTATGTGCAGAGTTATGTTATCTGTAGTGAATTAGTTTGCTGCCGAATTGTGTGGTCTGCAGCGAATTAGTTTCGCTGCCGGTTTGTGTTATCTGCAGCGAAAGAATTTTTGCTGCTGATTTGTGTTATCTGCATCGAAGGAATTTTCACTATCGAATTGTGTTGCCTACAACGAATTAGTTTCGCTGTCGAGGGTGTTATCTGCACCGAATTAGTTTCGCTGTCGATTTGTGTTATCTACAGCAAAGGAATTTTCGCTGCCGAATTGTGTTGCCTACAACGAATTAGTTTTGCTGCTGAGAGTGTTGTTTGCAGCGAATTAGTTTCGATGCCGATTTATGTTATCTACAGTAAAGGATTTTCGCTGCTAAATTGTGTTGCCTACATCGAATTAGTTTTGCTGTCGAGGGTATTGTCTGCAGCGAGTTAGTTTCGCTGCCGATATGGAGTGTTTGTAATGGATTAGTTTCCCTACCGATTTGTGTTGCCTGCAGCGAACCAGTTTCGCCGTCGAATTGTGTTGTATGCAACGATTTAGTTTCGCTACCGAATTAAGTGGCCTGTAGGGAATTAGGTTTCGCTGCCGAATGGTGTTGCCTGCAGCGAAGGAATTTTCGTTATCGAATTGAATTGTCTGCAGCGAATTAGGTTTCGCTGCTGAATGGTGTTGCCTGCAGCGAAGGAATTTTCGCTGCTGAATTGTGTTGTCTGCAGCGAATTAGGTTTTGCTACCAAATGGTGTTGCCTGCAGCGAATCAGTTTTTGTTGCCAAATCGTGTTGTCTACAGCGAATCAGTTTTCGCTGCCAAAATTGCGTTGTTTGAAGCGAATCAGCATTCACTACCGAAATTGAGGTGTTTGCAGCGAATTAGCATTCGTTGCCGAAAGAGTGTGTTCTACAGCGAATATATGATTCACTGCCGAAATTGAGCTGTCAGGAGCGAATTAGCATTTGCTGCCGAAAGTGTGTTGGCTATAGCGAATCAGCGTTCACTTTCGAAGTTGTGTTGTCTGCAGCGAATCAGCGTTCGCTGCCGAAAGTGTGTGTTCTACAGTGAATCTGTGATTTGCTGCCGAAATTGAGTTGTCTGCAGCGAACTAGCATTCACTACCAAAATTGAGTTGTCTGCAGCGAATCTGCTGAAAGGTGTTCTACAACGAATCTATGATTCACTGTCTAAATTGAGTTATCAGCAGCGAATTAGCATACGCTGCCGAAAGTGTATTGGTTGCAGCGAATTAGCATTTACTACCGAAAATGTGTTGGCTACAGTGAATCAGCGTTCGCTGTCGAAGTTGTGTTGTCTGCAGCGAATCAGCGTTCGCAACCAAAAGTGTGTTGTCTATAGTGAATTTGTGATTCACTGCCAAAATTGAGTTGTCTGCGGTGAATTAGCATTCGCTGCTGAAATGCTGTTGTCTGCAGCGAATCAATGTCCGTTGTTGAAAGTGTGTTGTTTTCAGTGAATTTGTGATTCGCTATCGAAACTGAGTTGTCTACAGCGAATCAGCGTTCGTTGCAAAAAATGTTGTTCTACAACGAATTTGTGATTCGCTACCGAAATCTAGTTGTCTGCAACAAATTAGCATTCACTATCGAAGTTGAGTTGTTCTGCAGCGAATCAGCGTTCGCTGCCGAAAGTGTATTGACTGCATCCAAATTATGATTCACTACTGAAATTGAGTTGCCTGCAGCGAAGTAGCATTCGCTGTCGAAAGTGTGTGTTCTGCAACGAATCTGTGATTTACTGCCAAAATTGAGTTGTCTGCAGTGAATTAGCATTCACTACCAAAATTGAGTTGTCTGCAATGAATTAGCATTCGCTATCGAAAGTGTGTGTTCTACAGCGAATATGTGATTCGCTGCCGAAATTGAGCTGTCAGCAGCGAATTAGCATTCGCTGCCGAAAGTGTGTTGTCTACAGTGAATTTGTGATTCGCTGCCAAAATTGAGTTGTCTGCGGTGAATTAGAATTCGCTGCCAAAATGGTGTTGTCTGCAGTGAATCAGCGTTCGCTGTTGAAAGTGTGTTGTTTTTAGTGAATTTGTGATTCGCTGTCAAAACTAAGTTGTCTGTAGTGAATCAGCGTTCGCTGCCAAAAGTGTTGTTTTGTAGTGAATTTGTGATTCGCTACCGAAATCTGGTTGCCTGCAACAAATTAGCATTCAATGCCGAAGTTGAGTTGTTCTGGAGCGAATCAGCGTTCGGTGCTGAAAGTGTATTAACTGCATCGAAATTATGATTCACTGTTGAAATTGAGTTGCCTGCAGCGAATTAGCATTTATTGCTGAAAGTGTGTTGGCTGCAGCGATGTAGCATTCGTTGCCGAAATTGAAGTGCCTGCAGCGAAACAGTTTCCGTTGCCGAATTGTGCGGCATGCAGCGAATCAGTTTCGTTGCCGAATTGTGCGACCAACAGCGAACCAGTTTTCACTGCCGATTTTCTACAATAGACTCCCTGGTCAGAAATGACTTAAATGCTTGCAACAATTTCATTGTATGATGGTGTAAAATGTGGAACACTTGAATGTGAACATATGGATCCTTGAAATAAGTATGGTGATGAATGTGATTTAATTGTGGCATTGATGTCTTAAATGGTGTGGCCGAGATCGGACCATCGTCAGGACAAGGACAAACCGCGGGTGAACAGGTAGGTGGTTCCCACCTTTTTCTCGTATGATGTTTATGTTTTGAAATGATTTACTTATGATGATATATTATTAAATCCTTGTTGAATGATGAAACGACGATGAAGAGTTTGATTGAATTCTGGATGATTGTCGAAATGACTATGAAATGTCGATTGAATTCTTGATGAATGTTGAAACAAAGACAAAAATGTTAATGTTCTAAAATGACCTGTTTGAGGTGGATATATTATCGTGTTGCGATGAATATTTAACCGACTATGAGATGTTGATTGGACTATTATGAATTTGGGCTGCTGACGAATGATTGTATGAGTATTACGAAGGACCTACTGTTGTATTTTATTGAGTGTAAAGGTGACAAATAGTTGTATGAGTATTATGAAGAATCTACTATTGTATTTTATGGAATGTAATTGTAACGAATGGTTGTATGAGTATTACGAGGGCTCTACTATTGTATTTTATTGAATGTAATTATGATGAATTTTTGTATGAGTATTACAAGGGCTCTACTATTGTATGAGTATTACGATGGATCTATTGTTGTATTGTATTGAATATTAACCATCATGAATGGTTGGATGAAAAATATGAAGGGTCTATTGTTGTGTTATATTGAAAGTTAAATTGTTATGGAATGTTTGTTGGTGTGTTACAAAGGATATAATATCTTGTTATAGTGATTACATAAACAACCTCTGGAACATTTATGGGTTAAGCTAATGGCATCCTAAGTGGATGACCAGGACTGAGAAATTATTAGCTTTGGCTAATGGCATCCTAAGTGTATGATCGGGATTGAACTGATAAATGAATAGCTGTAGCTAATGGCATTCTAAGTGGATGACCGGGATGGATAAATGATTAGCTTCGACTAATGGCATCATAAATGGATGACCGGGATGGATAAATTATTAGCTTCAGCTAATGGATGAACAAATGATTAGCTTCGGTTAATGGCATCCTAAGTGGATGACCGGGATGAAGAAATTATTAGCTTTGGCTAATGGCATCCTAAGTGGATGACCGAGATTGATAAATAATTAGCTTCAGCTAATGACATCCTAAGTGGATGACCTGAATGAACAAATGATTAGCTTTGGCTAATGGCATCCTAAGAAGACTGCTGGATTTTGGAGTTATGAGTTAGTTTCAAGAGTTGATACGTTCATGGGTACTATATTATGTATATACCAAGTATAAGAAAGAACTACGATTGTTATATTTTAAATAGAGAATAATGTTAGTTCGGTTAACGGTATTCAAGATGGATGACTGGGTCTGAGTATTGTAATTAGCCTCGGTAATTGATGAATTATTAAGGATGGTATTTACATAAGTAAGGAGAAATGAAAGAATTATGCTCTTTTGGTCCATGAGTGAAATGTAACGTTAATATTACTTTATTATGTTTTTTTTTTAATTTGCCTATAATGCCTGAAATTACCTTGTGTTGTAATAGGGACATCATACCAACATGGTGCGTAAGGAAATCTATTTCACGGCTCACTCATTTGAAAAGAATTATATATTCGCATGTTATGGGTGATATGAGTTCTGTATGAATAGACATGTAAATCGCTAAATTAGTCATCCGACCCCTTTTGTAAAGACTTGTAATGACAAAATGAAATGGAACACGGATGTGGATGTGCAATCATGTAGATATGATGTGTATGAATATACGTATGTGTTATTCTTTTTATAAGGATGTCATGTTGTGAAATTACATGAGGTCAGGATAACGTAAGTACTAGTTGTGTAACTTACTATTCGACACTCTCGTATGAACTCGTGATGATAACGAGACTAGAACAGGAATGTAAATTTATGAGTATGTAAATATGATATATTGTAAACCTATGAGTATTAAAATAAAATATTATGAGCATGTGTATTGAGAATGTGTTTTATAAGAATGTTGATTTACGTTATCCTACGTGGATTGTGCTTTGTTAATGAATGAAATGAAATTATAAATTTGCAGAATGATATGGTGATGGTTTTGGGGCTGATTGTTTTCTTGTATTATTTTGAATATTTTACTTAGTTTTTATGTTGTTTTAAGTGTTATTTGAACCATAATATTTCAGTTTAGGTTTTTAAGTTCAGTTGGGTTTGTTTTGGCCCAAATTAAGTGTTTTAGGTATTAGATTTTTATTAGCTGAAAGCCTAATGGTTTGCAATCAAATATGGTTCCATTATGGTTAATTATCTTAAGACTATATAATGTTTTCCTTGTTGTGAATTTTAGAAGCTTTCATATTAATAATATTATTATATTTTGCTTAAAGTAAACGTGTTCTTTGCTGTGACAAAGAAGAAAACCTGACTTATCAAGGTATAATTGACCTTATGGTGTCAATTCACAAATTCCAATATCTCTTGTTCTTAGTTATAGGTTAACTTGAGGTCAAGGTTCTTAAACTTGATTTTCATTTTTTCTTGGAAAGCATCATCTTTATTGGAGGTTGCTACACCATGTGAATAAGAGATCTACATCAAAATATGTTTGACCTCACTCATTAATCAATTGGAAGATTCTATTTTTTTTTATATATATATATATATATATATATTTCTTCCTTCTTATTATTATTATTATTATTATTTATTTTATATATATGACAATTGTTTTCTTACTTCATTAATACAAACTCTCTTAATTTTTAAACTATTTTGCTTATATTTGTTTTTTATGGTCATTGATCTTTTAATTTTTTTTTTATAAATTTCATAATATTTTGAAAACATTATTATAATTTGTGTGTAGTTTTTTTCCTAGTATATTTTATATAAATGAATTATATTTTAATGGTGCACTTATACAAACAAAAATCATTTGTTATTAGAACAAAAATTAATATCTAATATGAAATAAATGAAAGCAAGTAAAATAAAATAGACAGCTGGTGTATAATATTTATGTTTGCATCTATCTTTTGCTTTTACTAAAAAGATTAACTTTCTACTTTATTATTTAATTAGGGTTAACACTTCTTTTTGGATTTATCATTTTCATTTCTTTTTTAATTTATTTTATTAAGCATAAATAACATCATTTTATTTTTCAATTAAAAAAATTCATGATACTAAAAAAACGCATCATTAACATCTATAATTTCTTCTTTTTTGTTAGAAATTAACTTGAAACTTTACCTGCAATACAACACTGGTTGGTATAACGTTAGGGATAAAAAATAAAAAATTTTAAAACTTCATTTTTTTTTATTTTAGTAGGTTTTTTTATGATTATATAGGAAACTAATGTGTGTAAGTAAAAAAGAAACAACATAAATATTCAATAAGAACAAAATACATATATTTTATTATTGCTATTATTGTCAATTTTTATATTATCTATGTAACATCCCCTTATCCGGGATAAAGCAACGATCTCATGTTAATTGATAAACAGAGTGATTAAATTTTTTTTCTATATCTATTCATGGTGTTTGTATTAAAGTCTACCGAAATTTCGACAGAGTCTCCCCTATACCGGGAGGTCCCAAGTTATCGACATACGACTTGTTTACACTTCTAATATACTGCATCTCCTAACTCAATTCAACCCAATCATCCTGGATCTCAATCCCACAAACATCATCATTCATATCAACCACAATGTTTATGATATACATTGTACAACAATTATCATTATGGATGGATAAAGATATAAACATGCATACATGGAACATGGTTATACAAACTACAAAATTAAATTCATCTATTCAATTTTAAACATCAATTATACAAATTGAGTTATATAAAGTTGTAATATTACCAAATACAAGGGTATACTCCCTAGAACCTAAATTACAAAAAAGTGAACCTAAGCTAGAATCTACTCCTGTCATGCATGCGATAGTCCTGAAAACAAAATATATATTATTGAAATATGAATATCACAATAATATAGCAATACAAATATCCAGCAATTTAAAAAGGCAAACATGCATTCATATTTTATTCATTTCTCCCTTTTGGTTCTCATTGGAAACTCTTTCTCCTTCAACTACTAAAACCATTTCATCTTCCATTATCAACCTTCATTCAAGATTTCATAAGACCATCCATGATTATTTCCGCTTAACACATTACCGATACCAATTTCACTGTTATCATCATCATCCCGTATGAGTCGATGCAAGGTGATCCCTTTGCCCGAGATCCTAACATACACTAAATGTATGCTAGTCAAAACATGGTGATCCCCTTGCCCGGGATCCTAACATACACTAAATGTATGCTAATCAAAACATGGTGATCCCCTTGCTCGGGATCCTAACATACACTAAATGTATGCTAGTCAAAACATGGTGATCCCCTTGCCCGGGATCCTACCATACACTAAATGTATGATAGTCAATACATCTTGATCTCCTTACCCGGGATCTTAACATACACTAAATGTATGCTAGCCAATACATGATTGATCCCCTTATCTGGGATCCTAATATACACTAAATGTATGTTAGCCCAAACATGGCGATCCCCTTACCCGGGACCCTAACATACACTAAATGTAGGCTAGTTCACGCCCCAAATTACACTTCTCATATTTCCTTTGTCAACGATAATTTCATCACTTGACAATTCACACAACAACCTTTCACCTTGAATACACATACATTCAGAATACTATCTAAAATATCGACATCATTACGCAAACTTTTCTCTTTTCTCCTAATATCCAACGTTCGATAATTCACATATTACATCAATAATATATTAAATCATAGAATTTAACTAGAAAGTATAGGTGCAGATCACCTACCTGCAGTAGAAGCTCTATTCGTGCTCCCCCGCTGCTGCCGCTGCACAACGCCTATGGTCCCTCCTGGTAATCACAGGCATAATCTCATAAGTGATCCTTATTCAAGGATACATTTCATATTAACCATATTAACAACCAATACAGGTATTTCTTTCAATTATTCCTTTCTTTATATTTTATGTTCTCTCATTTCATCTATTTATATCATCATTCTTTGTCCAACCATGGTTATTATTCTTTTCTTTATATTTAAATTGTTACTGTTTAAATCTCGAATTGTTACTGTCTAACCTCTCCTCATTTTTAACTATATCTAGAGTAATAGAAATTTGTTTCAAGCAAGATTGGTCTCGTTGGAAAGCTAAAACACGAGGCAACAAGTTCTTTGAAGGAAGGAGAACCCAGTTCTGCCTCCAAGATAGTCAAAATTGCTCATCAACAAACATTTGAACTGTTATTGTCTAGATATTGAACTGTTACTGTCCGACCTCTTCTCAGATTTTTAACTATATCTAGAGTTATAGAACTCCGTTGCAAGCGAGATTGTTCTTGTTGGAAAGCTAAGACACAAGGCTACAAGTTCTCTGAAGGAAGGAGAACCCAGTTCGGCATCTAAGACAGTCAAAAGTGTTCATCAACAAACATTTGGACTGTTATTGTCTAGATATTGAACTGTTACTGTTCAACCTCTCCTCAGATTTTTAACTATATCTAGAGTTATAGAACTCCGTTTCAAGCGAGATTTGTCTCGTTGGAAAGCTAGGACACAAGGCTACAAGTTTTTGAAAGAAGGAGAACCAAGTTCTGCTTTTAAGACAATCAAAATTGCTCATCAACAAAAATTTGGACTGTTACTGTCTAGATATTGAACTGTTACTGTCCGACCTCTCCTCAGATTTTTAACTATATCTTGAGTTATAGAACTCCATTTCAATCAAGATTGGTCTGGTTAGAAAGCTAAGACACGACGCTACAAGTTCTCTGAAGGAAGGAGAACCCAGTTCTACCTCTAAGACAGTCAAAATCGCTCATCAACAAACATTTGGACTGTTACTGTCCAACTGTTACTATCTAGATATTGAACTGTTATTGTCTGACCTCTCCTCATATTTTTAACTATATCTAGCATAGTTATTAAACCCGGCCCGGGGTTTGACCCGGCCAAGGGGCCGGGTCCCAGGTTTTGTGGGTCAACTAGGGTCAACCCGTATTAATGACACGACCAAAAGATTGATGTCTTCTCCCAAGTGTAGGAGTGTCGAAGTAATAAATAACCCGACAAGACCGGGGTCGAACCACATGAAGGTTAACTATATAAATTATAAATAACAATAATACAACAACAACGATAATAATAATAGTGATAATAGTAATAATAATAATAATAATAATAATAATAATAAAGAGAGCTTTGAGATGTGATATTGATATAAGGATTAAACAATGATAAAAACAATTGTCAAGGTTAGAGGATCCACTAATGGTATTTCAAACAAGTATAGTATAAACTCTTATTACTCAAGTGGAAACCACACACAAAGGAGGTTCCAATCAGATTATAAATTGTTAACATGATTACATTAGTTATCTCATTCGAATAATGCTAATACTTGTAAATGTTGTCAGGCATTCATGATTATAACTTATGTTAACAACAAATCAAGTTCCTTTCATAGCACAAGTGTCGGTTATACCATACGGTTTGGGCTATGAAAGTGCCAAGTATTTGTTGTACCAAGGGTTATACAACATAAATCTAGATTAACCATTTAACAAGCAAAGTATTAAAAGTGAACAAGATAACAAATACAAAACATGTTAGTATTAAACATTAAAGTCCATGGTGAGTTTACACTATACTTATTCTTACACCATTAGTGTAACCTTTTCACCTTGACATAATAAACTTAGCTAAACATAATGAAGAAGAGAAACATCAATAAACAAGATAAGAACATAAATAAAATATAAGTTAACTAAGTAAAGGAAAGGAAATGAAAAGCATAAACAAGAGATTAATATAAACAAAACTTAAGCATTACAAAGAGAGAGAGCAAGAGCATGATCTTGATCTGAAAACCAAGATGCCTAAATTTATGGCAAATGCCTCCTTTTATAGGCCAAAATTTGGAACTATTGATTTGATGACTAATTGTTGAGTGGGTGGCCACATCTTGATTTGGTGACAATCCTTATCTTCTTTTCTGAACAAAACGTCATTGATAACGTCAGAATTTGAACAGACTTAAATCATGAAAGTTCTAGGACATTGTCTCAGCTTTCCAGGAAAAAAAAACTTGAGATCATTTGAACTTCTAGAACTCGAGATATGGGCTAAACACTGAACAGTGTCTGGGCTGCAGAACAGATTCGGACTTCTCCGTTGTTGCTACAATTTGGACTTGAAAAAAGCCTTTTTAAATCTTGGACTCCTCATGAACGTTTTAGGCCTATGTCTTAGCTTTCCATCCATATAAAGCAGACCTAAATCCAAGATCTACAGCTCCAGATATGACCCAATGACTGAACAGTGTTCCAGTTTGGACTAAACCAGCATCTCTTTTCTAAGTTTGACCCTCTCTTTATCCTTTCAATTTCAGTACTTAAACTCATCAATCAATCCTTTCATTTATGTGATAGGCCTGCATTTAAGATGAATATTTACCATAAATTAAAGGTATCTTATGGTATCAGACTTGTTATTATAAAGCATGCTTTAGTGAAGGAGTTATTGATACTTCAAGTGCAAAATGATGATATAAAACCTTGATAAAAATACAATTTTAAGTACTAATCAATTAACCTGAAGAAATTAAAAAAAAATTAAAATTTTAATATTTCATATGAAAAAATCCATGTAAATATAGGTTATACATATTGTAAACAATGAAGTTTGAAAGAATATTTGAAAAAAAAATTTATCCCACATTGAAAAGATATTATGTTATCCTTTTAAGTTGAAGTATTTAAACCAAAAGGTTTTTTATCCCACATTGAAAAAACATAATTTTTTTCTTGGAAACATAGAGTATATATACTAATGAGTTTCAAATCCCACATTGAAAAAACATAACTTTTTTCATGAGAACATAGAGTATATATATGAAAATGCTTCAATTCCCACATTAAAAAGATATTATGTTATCCTTTTAAGTTGAAGTATTTAAACCAAAAGGTTTTTTTTATTCCACATTGAAAAAACATGATTTTTTTCTTGGGAACATAGAGTATATATACTAATGGGTTTCAAATTCCACATTGAAAAAACATAACTTTTTTCATGGGAACATAAAGTATATATACGAAAGGGCTTCAAATCTCTCATTGAAAAAAATACTATGTTATCCTTTTAAGTTGAAGTATTTAAACCAAAATGTTTTTTTATCCCACATTGAAAAAACATGATTTTTTTTCTTGGGAACATAGAGTATATATACTAATGGGTTTCAAATCCCACATTGAAAAAACATAACTTTTTTCATGGGAACATAAAGTATATATGCGAAAGGGCTCCAAATCCCACATTAAAAAGATACTATGTTATCCTTTTAAGTTGACGTATTTAAACCAAAAAGTTTTTTTATCCCACATTGAAAAAACATGATTTTTTTCTTGGGAACATAGAGTATATATACTAATGGGTTTCAAATCTCACATTGAAAAAACATGATTTTTTTCATGGGAACATAGAGTATATATACGAAAGGGCTTCAAATCCTACATTGAAAAGATACTATGTTATCCTTTTAAGTTGAAGTATTTAAACCAAAAGGTTTTTTTTATCCCACATTGAAAAAACATGATTTTTTTCTTGGGAACATAGAGTATATATACGAAAGGGCTTCAAATCTCACATTGAAAAGATACTATGTTATCCTTTTAAGTTGAAGTATTTAAACCAAAAAGTTTTTTTTATCTCACATTGAAAAAACATGAATTTTTTCTTGGGAACATAGAGTATATATACTAATGGGTTTCAAATCCCACATTTGAAAAAAAAAAAAAACACCGGGTCTTGTCCGGGTTTGCCCGGGTCGCCTGGGTTTGGCCGGGCTGTTGCCTCATCTGGTCTTTTATTAAACCCGGACCGGTCTAGCCACCAGGTCCCGGGTCGACCCGTCGGGCCGGGTTTAATAACAATGATATCTAGAGTTATAAAACTATGTTTCAAGCGAGATTGGTCTCGTTGGAAAGCTAAGACACGAGGCTACAAGTTCTCTGAGGAAGGAGAACCCAATTCTTCCTCTAAGATAGTCAAAAGTGCTCATCAATAAACATTTGGACTGTTACTGTCGAACTGTTACTGTCTAGATATTGAATTGTTATTGTCCGACCTCTCCTCATATTTTTAACTATATCAAGAGTTATAGAACTCTGTTTCAAGTGAGATTGGTCTCGTTAGAAAGTTAAGACACGATGTTACAAGTCTTTGAAGGAAGGAGAACCCAGTTCTGCCTCTAAGACAGTCAAAAGTGCTCATCAACAAATATTTGGATTGTTACTGTCCAACTGTTACTATCTAGATATTGAACTGTTACTGTCCGACCTCTCCTCAGATTTTTAACTATATCTAAAGTTATAGAACTCCGTTCCAAGCGAGATTCATCTCGTTGGAAAGCTAAGACACGAGGCTACAAGTTCTCTGAAGGAAAGAGAACCCAATTATGCTTTCAAGATAGTCAAAATTGCTCATCAACAAACATTTGGACTGTTATTGTCTAGAGATTGAATTGTTACTGTCTAGACATTGAACTGTTAATGTCTTGAACTGTTACTGTCCAACCGTTACTGTCTAGATATTGAACTATTACTGCCCGACCTCTCCTTGGATTTTTAACTATATCTAGAGTTATAGAACTCCGTTTCAAGCAAAGTTGGTCGCGTTGGAAAGATAAGACATGGGGCTACAAGTCTCTTGAAGGAAGGAGAACCTAGTTCTTCCCCTAAGACAGTCATAATTGCTCATCAACCAATCAAACTTACTGCCCTACATGGTCTGTCATGACCCAGTTTCGGTTGATAATCCATAACTGGAATTCTACAGCTCCAAATTAAGCAAGACCAATTTTTTTAGTTAGCTAACATCCAAAACTACAATTTCTATGAAGGAACCTAGTTCTAATTCCCTCTTCCTCCTATCCAAAATCTTATCGAAAGTCAAGAGACGAGTTTGTCCAGATTCATCACCCCCTTCCCTTCACACTTAACTTTCACAAACTACATTTTCTAGGTAAATTATCATGGTTTCACATCCCCAATCACATACCACACATGAATTAACTTAATTTTAACAACAAATACTTTTCTCCCAATTCAAGTCTAAGAACCCTAATCTATAATTCACATCAAGGCATCAATTCATTATCGAATTTGAAATGACTTATAAGATCATGTTTAGAACACCTTACCCGGTACGAATTAAGGTTTTGATCTTTAACCATTTGAAGATTTTCAGTTCTCTCCTTTCTTATCTAATGACAGCCGGCTCTCCATCTTCTCTTCTTGTTCAATTGTCTTGTTAATCCCTTGCCCACAAGTGTTTATTCTATCTATAAACCCTTAATCTTGGATAGGTTTGTTGAAATTTTGGTGTTTCTCTCTTGATTTTGTAAGAATGGATACAAAAAATCCCTCTTTTCTTTCCTTACGATTGATGCAGATTTTTGGTGAAAATATGAGTATTTATGCTTTATAATTTTTCTTATTTGGATTTAGGCCCCCATATCTTTTTTTCTTCTTATAATTAAATTATACCTCTTTTCATTTCTTATAATTTCACCCCACAACTTTTAGTTTAGTTTATTTTCTTTAATTTAATCCAACCCTAAACATTTTCAGGTTGATTTATAATGTCTCAAAATATTTCCTCCAGAAACTTATATCCAAAAATTTTTGAATTCCCGTTTTTATTTAACCATATGCATAATTTTTTTCACTTTTATTTCTCATGTAGTTAGTTTGCAGTATAAGCAACGTTTATTTTTTCCCAGGGTTTACAATCTAAATAACCCAGCTTTTCATAAAAACTTTTCTCTCCAAAATAAAAAAAAGACATCAACAAATAAGGAAAATGAAGCTTTGACTAATGAAATACATTTGTTTCTCATTTAATTTAAGTTATTTTATTTTTGAAGGATATTTATTTTTAATTTTATAAGTTTTTATTAATAATAAAATCATTGATCCGTCAAAGTAAAAAACATTAATAACAAAAGGAATTTTGATAAGAGAAATCTATTTTTATTCAAAACTTAGACTATTGAATTTTCTTTGTGAATATTTATGATGGATAAAATAAATATTCAACAAAATTATTAAAATTATTTAAAATATAAATTTTTATTTTTACAGAATTAAATAAAAATAAGTTAAAAAAATCGTCCTACAGCACAAGGACATAAGCTAATTTCAATATTTATAATAATGTGCGGAAGGTTAATCCCACAGGAATGGGCAAGCTTTGAACTGTACACGAGTCAAGAACATGCTATAAGACCCACAGGCGGCGCGTCCCATCTATCTTTCTCGTGATGGTGATCACGTGGGAGGTTCATCGCCCGTCTAAAAGGAAACAGCGATGCAAAAAATCTGCTCCATAGAGGCATGTGCTCACCCTACGTAAGTGATTTGTCGTTTATGGATTATTGAGTGAAGTATACTGTCATTTTGAAATTGCAGCAGGTAAGGCAAAGTGATTACATGATGATGTGCCATTCTCACGGGTTTTGCTGGCATGGATGAGTATGGTTGAACTGTTGACACGTGGTTCCACATTTAAGGCAAAGTGATTACACGATGATGTGCCATTCTCACGGGTTTTGCTGGCATGGATGAGTATGGTTGTAAGTGTTGACACGTGGTTCCACATTTAAGGGGACAAGTCTCTTAATCCACCGTGGCAGCAAAGATTCTGGGAGTTTTTTTCTTTTGTTTTTTGTTATTTTTTGTTTAAATATTCCTTTTAGATATGCACTCAATTTCACGAGCAACCATTTCAATTTTTTTTTTTGAGCACATTGATGTCATTGATGGTAAAGGATCACAGGGTGGCTAGTAGATATCACATGCTAATATACTACAGCTAAAGATTCGAGATGTCCTTTCCCAGGTATTGTTGTGATTGTCTTCGGCTTGCATATAATGTACTTCGGCCTTCAGGTTGGGTTAATCGCCTACTCAACTCCTATACCAACATAATTATTATTTATGATATTCTCTGCCCCTTTAAAGTGGAGTTTTTTTTTCACATTAGCACAATTGGTTAATTTGTTTTTCAAATTGGGAAAATAATTTCTGCTCTAGCGTAAAAACAGTGGTTATGTATGTAGTACTTGCACAACTTATAAGTTATGCATTTACTGGTTGTGCATATGCTACATAACTATCATAACCTCTCTCTCTCATGCATTATTAGGGTCAAATCACCCTACTATCTGCTTCAACAACAATCAAAATCACCCTACTATTTGCTTCAACAGTCAATAATGGGGCGGAAGGAAATGGGTCTGTATGTGTTGATTTCTAGCTTTAAATTATAGCTTTTAAGGGGACCGGTTCGAATGGATTTGATAGGTCCCAATCAAAACTGTTAAAATATTTATCAAGATATATGCTCTCTTCGGATGAGAACAAACCACAGATTTTGGATAAACAATTCTTTCTTTTTATTTCTGAACCACTCTTTAAATAAGTCGTAGCTTAACAAACTACCTAAAAGCAAGGAAACTAACAGGAAGCAAATAATAACAGAAGCAAACTACACTAGAGTCTAACATAACAACTTATTCGAAATAATAAAAAAATCTCCTAAAAACTTGGTCTCTTGTAGTCCACATCTCCCATAGGTTGATGCATGCATGCAACTGCATGCAACAATTCTATCACTAGTCACTCTTCGCCACAATACTTGGGATTCTTCTTGCCACGTCTGGTGGACCTTCGTAGTGGCCTATCAATTCTTTCCCCATCGAGCGGATTCTTGTCCTCAAGGTCCACAGTAGGAAACTGTTGTTGCAGCATCTGAGCATTTTTCCAGGTGGCCTTTTTCGCAGGTAAGCAATGCCATTGGACCAGATGCTCCATAATAAACCTTTTGCCCTGTTTGACCCAGCGTGTATCAAGGATTCTTGTTGGCTCAAGCAACACAGCTTTGTCATCTGCTACCAGTGGTAATTCTAGACTCACCTCCTTGTTATCCCCAACATAGTTTTTAAGAAGCGACACATGGAACACCGGATGTATGCACGCACCCTTAGGCAACTCCAGCTTGTATGCGACTTGGCCAATTCATTGTAGAATCGGATACGGCCCAAAGAATCGACTTGCTAACTTATGATAAGCATGTTTAAAGGCGGTATACTGCCGACACGGTTGTAATTTCAAGAACACCATGTCACCTACCTGAAATTCCACATCCAGTCGTTTCCAATCAGCCCCCTGTTTCATGTGATTACGGGCCACTACCAAATTGGATTTAAGTTGTTCAAGAAGTTCATCCCTGCTAATTAGACTTTGGTTTACGTCGTTCACAAGTGAGTGTCCAGCCTGGTAGTAGGGAATGGTTGGTGGAAGGTGACCATAAAGAGCACGAAAAGGCGTCATCCTAGTGGAAATGTGATAAGTGTTATTGTACCACAACTTAGCCCACGGTAGGTACTCTGTCAATTTCTTTAGCTATTAATGAACAAAGCTTTGGAGGTACTGTTCAAGGCAGCGATTCACCACTTTCGACTGCCCATCAGTTTGTGGGTGATATGCTTAGCTAAGCTTGAGTTTGGTGCCTGACATAGTAAATAATTCTTGCCAGAAATTACTGATGAAAATAGGGTCATGGTTATTGACTATTGATTGGGGCATGCGATGAAGCTTGACTACACCTTCCATAAATTTCTCAGCTATCACCCTAGCAGTGAAGGGATGAGTTAAAGACATAAAATAGGCATACTTACTAAGCCTGTCGACGACCACCAAAATGGTATCCTTGCCATGGGACATAGGTAGGCCTTTAATGAAATCAAGTATGATGTCATTCCATACTTGGCAGGGAATGGGCAACGACTGGAGAAGAATTGCTGGTGCGAGAGCTTAGACTTCATCTTTTGGCAGATCTCACAAGTAGAGACATAGTCTTGGACATCTTTATACATGTTTGGCCAATAGAATTGCTGGGCTAGCCTCTTATACTGCGCAGGACTCCGAAGTGGCTTGCAAGCTTACTGTCATGAAATTCAGCTAGAATTTTCTTGCGAATCTCTTGAACTTGAGGCACTACTACTCTGGTTTTATAAAAAAAACCAGGCCATCATGTAGCATGTAGGACGCCCCTAACAAACCTTAGGTGGCGCTGATGCAACCATATTATTCGATAGTTTCACCCACATTTAACTAGTGTTTTGCCTATGTTTTTATATATAAAATGCCTTGATATTCTTTGTTTTATGTTTTGAAGGCACTTTTGGATGAAAAATGCAAAAAGGAGTAAATTGGAGGTAATTGGCAGATTTGACCTTCAGTCGATGTTTTGTACAGAGCGTGAGCTCTAGAGATCGAAATGATGTCATTCCAGTGGCATTAAAAACCTAACATCCATACCTTTCTGGAAATCTAAGGCAAGAAAATAAAATAAGGAAGAGCATGGAAATCACAGCCTTCAAAGTAAAATCTCGCAATCTGCCAGTGTTGACCTTTGGCCATTCCAACTTGAATAGCTGGAGCTACAGAAGTCCAATTGATGCAAACTCAATTGTTTTGGATTCCTGACTCAAAGGCCTATAAACGCTCCACATTTCAGCCAAAAAAGATGTCATATGAGGGAGATATGATTTTTCAAAGATGACAACTGAATTCTGCCAACAAACAGGTTTCGTGAAGAAACGAGTCCAAATTACGTTCCGAAGCATCTAAACCGATATCCAAGTTTTTATTTTAGAAGTTTAGCTCCTCTAAGTCAAAGCTTGAAGATTTCATGCAAGGCTATTTATCCGTTTTTAGGAAAATAGTTATTGAAGTACTTAAATGTAAACTGTCTACTTAAGGGAGGACTATTTTGTAAAATAGAGATTAGGGTTTCCTAGGATATAAAAAGAATGAGAGAAGAGAAGGTGGGCAGCCAGCCAAGATGAGAAAAACGCCCCCCTCCTCTAAGAAACTTGAAATTATGCATTCTTCCTTCTTTTTGATTAGTTGTTCAACAAACATGCAAGGCTAAACACTTTTTCTTGGTTGCAAGGACACAGAAACCTTCAGATTTCAAGAACTGTGAGATTTATTTTACCTTTTCTTTTCAGTTTATATGTTTGTTCTCCTATGCTTATTTTTCCTATGATTGTTTATTTTAATTGCTAGAGCGGACTCTAAGTTATTATTGTAGACAATATATTGCTAAGTTTGGTATCAAAACCGGAGTTGTGGTATATGAACTTGTGAAGCAACTGAGTTTAATAATTGTGGCGAATCTATGTTATTAATCTTAGGGAGAACATTCAATCAAATCAAACATAGACTGCGGACAGTTATGTTTTCTTGATTAATCAACTTATCTAGTTCTTAAGGCCACCATTGAATTAAATTACTAGTGCGGACACTGTGGTTGTTTTATGGTTAGGGTTAGTTATACGGCGGATCCGTTAACTAACCAATGTTAAGAAGAGATAAATATTCAGAATATAAATTGATGTTTCAGTTTCCATGATCAATTCTGATTTCTGTAGGTGGATGTGTGCTTGCGACCAAGGTTTGTTCTCTTGATAATTTTCTGATTTTCTTTAATTTCGCTTGATAGTTTTCTGTTTTCTTTTGCTTCAGCCTAAATAACATCCAAACCCCCCCTAAATTGCATATCATCTAGCATAAAAATATGACTTGAACCTTCTTCGTGGGATCGACCCCTTGCTTGCTCTATACTATCTTGTGTGTTGTGTTTTAAGCTAGGGTAATTAATTTGTGCGACCGCGATATCGCAACAAATTTTGGCGCCGCTGCCAGGGAAGTAATTTTAGTTGATTCTTGTGCTATTATTTTTATTTGCTGTGATTGTTATTTATTTTTCTGAAAAACAAAAACAGAATTTTTGCTTGTTGGGGTACTGTTCATTACGGCAGTGGTACTGTTCAAAACAGATTTTTTGGTGGAATTAGGTATTGGCCTTTTGTTTCCTAAAGGGAAACGACGTTCTAAATAGGACTAGTGGTGAACCACTAACCCCACCCTATCGAGGCCAAATTCTGCTCTTGTCTAGGGTTTTTAGGCAGTTTTAGTTTTCTACTGTAGGATTTTCGTACAATTTGCATTGTTTTCGATCTCTTGTGTGGTTGGTTTCTTTTGAGTTTTCTTGATGATTTATGCCAGTAACCCGTTCTACTAACCAAAGTCAAGTGTAGGTGGATCTCAAAATAGAAAAAACTTTACGCAGGTTATGAAAGGAAGCTCGTGTCAACACCATGGTTGTTGAACGACAACAAACACTCAAGGAGCTTGCTGCTCCTAATGTGGAAAATCAACCATTATGCATCAACATCGATAATAATGTAAACTTCAAGCTCAAATCTGGTTTTATACATTTGCTACCAACATTCAATGGTCTTGTAGGTGAAGATCCTCTTGCTCATCTTAAGGAGTTCCATATGGTTTGCGTTGGCATGAAACCGAATGGAGTTGACGAAGAACAGGTTAAGTTGAAAGCTTTCCCTTTCTCTTTAAAAGGGGCAGCAAAGGCATGGTTTTTCTCTATTCTCTCAGGTTCCATTGGAACTTGAAATGCCATGAAGAAGATTTTCCTTGAAAAGTATTTCCCAACATCTCGAGTTGCCAACATAAGGAAAG
This sequence comes from Populus trichocarpa, assembly GCF_000002775.5. Classification (NCBI taxonomy): domain Eukaryota; kingdom Viridiplantae; phylum Streptophyta; class Magnoliopsida; order Malpighiales; family Salicaceae; genus Populus; species Populus trichocarpa. The sequence goes on from NC_037296.2 coordinate 8,265,789, forward strand.
AAATATGTGGGATTCGACAATCTCATGGAGATACACTTTCCGAGTATTGGGAAAGATTTGAGCAACTGTGCATTCAATGCCCTCATCATCAAATACCCGATCAGCTGCTCATTCAATATTTCTATGAAGGATTGATGCCTACTGACCGTAGTATCATTGATGGTGCAAGTGGAGGGGCATTGGTAGATAAGACACCCGAGGCTGCACGCCAATTGATCTCAAACATGGCAGCCAACTCGAAACAGTTTGGCACTCGTGGAGACTTCACAAACAAACAAGTAAATGAGGTAAGTATTTCTAACATTGAGAATAAAGTTAATGATCGTACTTCTCTTGTGCGTTCTTTGGCTTGTGGCAATGTACAGCAGGTGAAAGTTTGTAGCATATGCTCCTTACAAGGACATGCTTCAGATATGTGCCCAACAATGCAAGAAGATTACATTGAACAAGCTAATGCAGTTGATGGAGCATTCAATGGACAACCTCAACGTAAGTATGATCCCTTTTCCCACACGTACAATCCTGGATGGAGAGATCATCCCAACCTACGGTATGGGAACCAGCCTCAACAAGGCAATCAAGGCCGACAATTCCATCCCCATGGATTTCAGCCCCAATAGAATTATCAAGCAAGACAACCCCCTCCATTCACAAACTCCAATGTTATGGGGTTGTCATCCAGTGATGATCTTCGTGAGATGATGAAAACTTGGGCTTCTAACACTGTGACCTTGCAACAAAATGTCATGTCTTTTCAACAGGAAACAAGGTCAAGTATTCACAACTTGGAGAAGCAAATGGGGCAAGTAGCTTCAAGTGTGGGGAAATTGGAAGCACAAATGAATGGAAAATTGCCCTCCCAAGCATTGAATCCAATAGAGAATGTTAGTGTGATCATGCTGCGAAGTGGAGAAAGAATTTGAAGAGAAAAGGTCGAAACAAATTGAGATGGAGGAAGAAGAGGAGATAGAAACCGAATTGAGTACAAAGAAGGAACATCCTCCTCCTCCACAAACTGAAACATCGACCAACACTCCATAGGTAACTCCTCACAAAATGAATTCCAGTTTTAAAACAATTCCACCCTTTCCTGTGAGTTCTTCTAGGTCAAAAAAAGAGGACAAAGAAAAAGAGATTTTAGAGGTTTTCAAGAAAGTAGAACTCAACATTCCTTTGCTTGATGCTATCAAGCAAATTCCCAAGTATGCTAAATTTTTGAAGGAGTTGTGTACTACCAAGAGAGCTTTCAAATTGAAAGGTCATGAAATGGTAAGTATAAGTAAAGTTGTATATGTTGTTGTTTAAAAGAATATACCTTTAAAGCAAAAAGACCTAGGTGCGTTTACTATCCCATGTGTTATTGGTAATGCTAGTTTCAAAAGGGCCTTATGCGATTTAGGTGCATCCATTAGTGTTATGCCTAAACATGTTTATGATTCTCTTAGTCTTGAGCCTTTGAATAAAACTAGCATTGTAATACAACTTGTGGATCATAGTTTTGTTTACCCACTTGGTGTGATAGAAGATGTCCTAGTCAAGATTGATAGTTTGGTCATTCCATGCGACTTTTATATTCTTGATATGGAACATGATTCTTGTGATTCATCAAACAACACTTCTATATTGTTTGGGGGACCATTCTTGAAAACTGCCAATACAAAAATTGATTGTGGTAAGGATACTTTGTCTATGGAGGTAGGAGATGAAAAAATTGAATTTAATTTTCATGATGCAATGACATATCCTTATAGCAATGTTTATTCTATCACATGTTATTACCAAGTTGATAAGTGTGTGCAGCAAGTTTGTGATTTTGATTATGAGGATGGATTAAGCATAGCTTTGAGCTATGGCTATGATTTTACCAAGATAGAAGAGATGGAGAGGCATATATGTGTTCCCCAAAACGTGCATGAATCAACATTGGCTTTGTAAGCTTTGCAAACTGTTCCCCATGATGCAGGAGTCATTCACCCCATTATGGACAGTGAATGGGTGGCGCCTATCCTTTTGGTGCCCAAAAAGATTGGAATTACGTTGGAAGAAATACAAAATGATGCTTACGATAATGCAAGGATTTAGAAAGAAACGACTAAGAATCTTCATGACCGAATGCTTACAAGAAAGGAGTTTCATGTTGGAGATAAAGTCCATCTTTATCATTCACATTTGAAACTTTTTCCTGGAAAATTGCGCTCTCGTTGGATTAGACCCTTTGTTGTTTCTAATGTTTTTTCTTATGGTGCAGTTGAAATTACAAGTTTAGAAACCAACAAAGTACTCAAGGTCAATGGGCATCGTTTGAAACCTTTCTATGAAGAATGAGTATGCCACATGTCAAGCCAATGACATAAAACAAAAGCGCTTATTGGGAGGCAACCCAGCACAAAAAAAAATCAGATTTGCTTTCTTTTTTCTTATCTTTTATTTTTTCTCATTTTAATTTATTTTCTGTCATTCTCTTATGTTCCTTTGCTTTTATTTCAACATTGAGGACAATGTTGTGTTTTAAGTGTGGGGGTATTGGGAGAATTTTGGTTTTCTTATTTTAGTTTTCTTTGTTGTTCTTTAAAAAAAAAATTGTGTTTGATCTTTTTAACTCCCATTGGTTTTTGAGAATATAAGTATTATGTATGAGAATTAATTGAGATAGATGAAGATATAAATCAAATGAAGGAGTATGCATGCAAATTTTAAGGTTTAATTGGTTTAGGGATTGACTTTGAGAATATGCCATGTTGACTTTATAGTGTTATACCAATGCAAGCTTTTGAGCCTTCAACATTATATTCTTTGAGTGTGCATTCTTTCAATGATATGTATCTCTAGAACTTGCTTCATATCTTATTGAGATTATATTCCATTACAAATATACATGAAGATGATAAAGGCATTAGGAATTTTAATCACTTGAACCAAAAAGTCAACCTAAAGCATATTATCCTTAGTGAGCCCCTTTTGAGCTTGTTCATCTTTTCTTTGCTTTATCCATGTATAAGCCTTAACTTTATATATGTTTTTCTTTTCCCCTGGCCAAGGATTAGTAGAGCATATACTTGTGATATCTCATGGAATTATGGTTGGAAATTATGTGAAAAGAAAGAAGTGATGCTTGATGAGAATATGGGCAAAGTTATTAAAGGTGAAAAAAAAAAACAATGAAATGAAAAAAAAAGAAAAAAAAGTGTTCCTTTATATTTTTAAGATTTTATGTTGAAAGAGCTTGAAATCAAAAGGAGTTAAGCATTGGTGATTAAAGATGAAAAATTTATGAGCTTTGATGGAATATCTTGTTTGAAGTATCATTTTTCAGAATGCTCTACTTTTTTTGGTTTGAACCTTTCCTTTTACTTTCTTTTACCTCACCTTAACCTTAGCCCCATTACAACCGGAAAAGAAGACCTTTTGATTCATGTAGTACTTGTAATAAGTTGCTAATGGAGATGAGATTGAAAAACAAGTTTATGGTAGAACATACTCTTTGATTGAATTTGAGAGATTTAAACACATAAGCCTTAAACACGTGAGTGTTGGAGTGTATATCAATGAGAGGACCTATCACTTTGGCATGACATAGATTTCATTTAAATCCCGACGATTAATTGAGTTTTGAAGTTTGCATGTAAATAAATTCATGAATATTTATACTCTTTATCCTTCTTAATTGTGCTCTTGTTTATAATGCATATATTCTTGGATATTGATGGGAGATTAGAAGATTAGTCATAGTGATTTGATTTAATTTAACTTCAATTTGATTTTACCTATCCTTTCTCGAGGACGAGCAAAAGCTAAGTGTGGGGGTATTTGATGCAACCATATTATTCGATAGTTTCACCCACATTTAACTAGTGTTTTGCCTATGTTTTTATATAAAATGCCTTGATATTCTTTGTTTTATGTTTTGAAGGCACTTTTGGATGAAAAATGAAAAAAGGAGTAAATTGTTATTGAAGTACTTAAATGTAAACTGTCTACTTAAGGGAGGACTATTTTGTAAAATAGAGACTAGGGTTTCCTAGGATATAAAAAGAATGAGAGAAGAGAAGGTGGGAAGCCAGCCAAGAGGAGAAAAACGCCCCCCTCCTCTAAGAAACTTGAAATTATGCATTCTTCCTTTTTTTTGATTAGTTGTTCAACAAACATGCAAGGCTAAACACTTTTTCTTGGTTGTAAGGACACGGAAACCTTCAGATTTCAAGAACTGTGAGATTTATTTTACCTTTTCTTTTCAGTTTATATGATGAATATGTTTGTTCTCCTATGCTTATTTTTCCTATGATTGTTTATTTTAATTGCTAGAGCGGACTCTAAGTTATTATTGTAGACAATCTATTGCTAAGTTTGGTATCAAAACCGGAGTTGTGGTATATGAACTTGTGAAGCAACTGAGTTTAATAATTGTGGCGAATCTATGTTATTAATCTTAGGGAGAACATTCAATCAAATCAAACATAGACTGCGGACAGTTATGTTTTCTTGATTAATCAACTTATCTAGTTCTTAAGGCCACCATTGAATTAAATTACTAGTGCGGACACTGTGGTTGTTTTATGGTTAGGGTTAGTTATACGGCGGATCCGTTAACTAACCAATGTTAAGAAGAGATAAATATTCAGAATATAAATTGATGTTTCGTTTCCATGATCAATTCTGATTTCTGTAGGTGGATGTGTGCTTGCGACCAAGGTTTGTTCTCTTGATAATTTTCTGATTTTCTTTAATTTCGCTTGATAGTTTTCTGTTTTCTTTTGCTTCAGCCTAAATAACATCCAAACCCCCCCTAAATTGCATATCATCTAGCATAAAAATATGACTTGAACCTTCTTCGTGGGATCGACCCCTTGCTTGCTCTATACTATCTTGTGTGTTGTGTTTTAAGCTAGGGTAATTAATTTGTGCGATCGCGACATTGCAACAGGCGCGACTTAACTGGATAGTGTACTCATCACTACCTGTAGCTTCCTTTATTTCTTCCCATATGTGGACCTGCGACACAAATAAACTATTAAGGATTGGGCTAGCTGGTTTGCGTGAAAGTGAATCTGCAGCGGTATTTTCCTGACCAGGATAGTATTGAATTTCATAGTCATAACCCAGTAGTTTTGCCACCCATCATTGTTGATCAAAGGTTGTGATTTGCTGTTCTAGGAGGTATTTAAGACTCTTTTGATCAGTTCGAATGATGAACTTCCTGCCAAGTAGGTAAGGTCGCCAAATGCTAATGGCTTCTACTATCGCCAACATTTCCTTAGCATAAACGGACCATGATCGCTTTGAGATTCCCAATGCTCGGCTCATAAAGGCAATTGGCTTCCCTTGTTGAGAAAGGACTGCACTAATCCCATCACCTGATGCATCGGCCTCAATGATGAATGAGTCATTGAAGTTGGGCATTCCTAGAGTTGGCGTGGTGGTCATGACACTTTTGAGTGCGAGGAAGGTGGCTTCTGCTTCATCATTCCAACCGAACTAGCCCTTCTTTATTGGTGAGAGGGCGGGCGATAACACCATAATCTTTCACAAATTTCCTATAATACCCAGTGAGTCCTAAAAATCCACGTAATTCAGAGATGTTAGTAGGACGAGGCCATGCTATCATGGCTTTTATTTTTCCCATATCTACCTTGACCCCTTGTGCTGTAACAATATGCCCCAAATATTCAAGCTCATGCTGACCAAAAGCACATTTTTTTGCTTTGATAAAAAACCAATGGTGCCATAGTACCTCAAAAGCTATTTCCACATGTTGCAAATGAGTTTCCTAGGTTGGGTTATAAAGTAAAATGTCATAAAAAAAACGAGGATATATTTTTTGAGATAGGTCGAAAGATAGAATTCATGATGGCTTGGAAGGTAGAGGGGGCATTGTACAAATAGAAAGGCATGACCAAATACTCGTAGTGGCCATTGTGTGTTCTAAAAGCAGTTTTAGGAATGTCTGGAGAATGAACCCTTACTTGGTGGTATCCTACCCTGAGATCCAACTTGGTAAAATAGGTGGCACCATGCAACTCGTCCAACATATCTTCTATTGTCGAAATGGGGAAGCAGTCTTTGATAGTCACTGTGTTGAGTGCATGATAATCAGTACAGAATCGCCAACTACCATCTTTCTTCTTAACTAGTAACTGACACGATCAAAAGATTAATGTCTTATCCCAAGTGCAGGAGTGTCAAAGTAATAAATAACCCGGCAAGACCGGGGTCGAACCACAGGGAGGTCAACCATATAAAGTACAAATAATAAAATGATATTGATGTTGAAGAGAACTTTGAGATGTAATAATGATGAAAAGATTAAACAATGATAAAACAATTGTCAATGTTAAAGGATCCACTAATGGTATTTCAAATAAGCATATTATAAGCTCCTTTTTATTACTCAACTGGAAACCATACACAGAGGTTCCAATAAGATGATTTATCATTAATGGCTCATTATAAAGTGTTAACATGATCATATTAATTATCTTATTTAAGTAACACCAATACTTATTATCAGGTATTCTTGATGCTAACTTATGTTAACAACAAATCAAGTTCCTCTCATAACAACGATGTTGGCCGAAGACTATGAATGATCAAACATTTATTGTACCAAGTGTTATACAACATAAATCTAGATTAACCATTTAATAAGCAAGGTATTAAGAGTGAATAAGATAAAAATGATAAGACATGTTAAAAGCAAATTGTTTTGGATATAAGCATTGAAGTTCATGTTGAATTTATATTATATTTATCCTAAGACCATTAGTGAAACCTCTTCACCATGAAGAGAAACATGAATAAAAAAGATAAGAACATAGTTATGATAAAAGCATAAACAAGAGATTAATGAAAGCAAAACTTAAACATTACAAAAATACAAAGAAAAAAAGCAAGAATATGATCTTGATCTAAAAACTAAGATGCCTAAATACATGGCAACTACCTCCTTTTATAGGCTAAAATTCAGAACTATTGATTTGATGACTAACTATTTAGTTGATGGACAACCGTTGACTTGGTGGCTGATTATTGACATTGTTGGCTGGTTATTGACTTTGTTGGTTGGCCAAAACATCATTACTAACATCATAATTAGAGCACATAGTCTTCATAAAAGTTATGGGAAATTGTCTCAGCTTTCCAGCAAAAAAAAGAATGAGATTATTTGGACTTTTGGAACTCAAGATATAAGCTGAATATCGAATAGTGTCTGGGCTGCAGGACAGATTCAGACGTCTCTTTTATTGCTAAAATTTGAACTTGAAAACAGAAGATTCGAATCTTAGACTCTTCATGAAAGTTTTAGGCCTATGTCTTATCTTTTCATCAAGATAAACCAGACCTAAATCCAAGATCTACAACTTCAGTTATGATCCAATAACCAAATGGTGTTCCAGTTTGAATTGAACTAGCATCTCTTCTCTAAGCTCAGTCCTCTCTTTGTCTTTTTACTTTCAACAATTAATCACATCAATCAATCATTTGAATTGTGAGATATACTTGCATTCAAAATAAGCATTTACCATAAATTAATGATATCTTATATTATCAGACTTGTTATTATAAAACATGTTTTAGTTAGGGAATTTAATGATACTTTAGTGCAATATGATGATATAAAATCTTAATGAAAATGCACTTTTAAGTACTAATCAGTAACACCGGGGATGAAAAGGGGCTAATACCTGGCCGTATGATTCCTTGGTTGAGCATCTCTTGCACCTGCTTCTCAATTTCCTCCTTTTAGAAATATGCATACCGGTATGGCCGTACGTTAATTGGTTCAGTTCCTTTTTTTAAAGGAATGCAATTGTCTACTTCTCTTACAGGTGGTAATTGGGTGGTTCGGTAAAGACATCTACGTAATGTTCTAACAATTTATGTATGGTTCGTTGTATGTCTTCTTGTGCCACGTCCTTTAGTGAATGCATACAGATGGCAAATAAAGAATGACCATGATGAAATTCTTTTAACAACTTCTTAAGGGAAGCTTTTTGGATTGAACATTGGTCCAATCCTTGCAACTTTTATGGCATATTCTCCCACTGAAATTCCATATTGAGTTGTTTCCAATTGCAAGTGATTGATCCTAGCATCTCCAACTATTGAAAGCCTAGTACCAAATCGAGACCTGCTATGGGAAGGGCATATAGGGTGAGCAGAAAAGGAATACCCTGTAGGTTGACTAGTACCTGTTCAAATCTCCCTTGGCAACTCAACTTTTCCCCGTTGGCGACTCCCACTTTGAAAGGGTTGGTGGGAACCACGGGTAACCGCAAATGGCGAGTAACATGGTCACTAATGAAGTTATGAGTCGAACAAATATCGATGAGGGCTACTACCTCTAGTGATCCGATCTTGGCTGCCACTGGGTGAGGACCATCCTGTTAGTGCATGCAACGAAATCTTAGGCTCTGGCTCTGTTTCAGGTTCACTCTCTACGTGATGTTCATCTGTCACTTCTTCGCATTTGAAGAAACTGGTTTCGACGGGTGCTTTCCAATAACAACAATTGTGGCCCTCGACATTTATGACATGCAGTGAATTTGTCATTACAATTGAAGCACAACCCCATGGTTCGTCTTTTCTGCATTTATTCCCACGATAAGCGTTTAACTAGGAAGGTTGGTTTGATGCCGGCTGGATCGAGAAGATTTGGTTGTGGACGGTTGATTTGGGGTGGTCGTGTGAATCTTCGTTGTCGAACTAGCTGTTCATCCTTCGTTCTCGCAAGGCTGATAGCTTCTTTCAGTGTCCATGGTTTTAACATCTGAATACCTTCAGCAATCTCGGATTTTAATCCGCTCATAAAGGTCCCTACCAACACCTTTTGAGTCCACCCCTGAACTCAATTGCCCAACTTCTCAAATTCTTGTTGATACTCTCGCAGAGATCCTACTTGTCGTATGTGTGAGAGGGCCTCATCAAAATCTTCACCGTTCGTAGGTCCAAACCAAGCCCACAGTTCCTCGTCAAACACTGCCCACGTAACCTCTCTCATTTCTTCATGAAATGTACAGTTCAACCATCTCCACCACTGGTTGGCTTCACCTTTCAGGTGAAATGATGCCAAAATAACCTTTTGTGCTTTTGCCATGGTTTGGAACTCAAAGAATTGGTCCACTCGAGCAAACCACACTGTTGGGTTGCCCTTTGGAAACTTGGGAAACTCAAGTTTGGCTATTTTAGAAGACACAACCAAACAGGGTCTCTCATTGTTATCTTTGTGAGAACGTGAATGTGCGTCTTGCTCATGAGTGTCGTGGTTGGTGCTTTCTTTATTGGAAAAAAACATTTCAGGCATACGGTTGAGTGTGGCCTCCAGTTGATTAAATTTGTCCGCCATTCCCAACTCCATTCGATGCATGCCATCCTGCAGTCCACCAAGCCCAGCTTCTAGACTTTCAATACATTCTTTGTTGGTGGACATGATAATAACCAGGCTCTGATACTAATGATAGGTCCTAATCAGAACTGTTAAAGTATTTATCAAGATATATGCTCTCTTCGAGTGAGAGGAAACCACATATTTTGGATAAACAATTCCTTCCTTTTTATTTTTGAACCACTCTTTAAATAAGTCGTAGCTTAACAAACTACCTAAAAGCAAGGAAACTAACAAGAAGCAAATAACAACAGAAGCAAACTACGCTAGAGTCTAACATCACAACTTATTCGAAATAATCGGAAAATCCCCTAAAGACTTGGTCTCTTGTAGTCCACATCTCCCATAGGTTGATTCGTGCATGCAACTGCATGCAACCACTCTGTTACTAGTCACTTTTTGCCACAATACTTGGGATTCTTCCTGTCATGTCTGGTGGACCTTCGTAGTAGCCTATCAGGGTCTCTCTTGCTACTATGGAGAGGAGATGTCCGCTGTGAAAGGAAGAGAAGAGGCAGTGTTGTTACTAGTGGTTGGGAGCAGCATTGTTGATTCGATGAAATAGTCTTGAATGACTTTGTTTTTTTTTATCTTAATAGTGAATAATATGGAGTAGGGAGAACTGTAACTTAGTTTGGGTTAAACGAGGTTGAGGTTATTATGTGGAGCTTTGGTTTTAGAGGCTGGTGAAAAGGGCTATTGTTGCTGGTCGGGTTGGTGGATCTCGTTTGGTTCGGTGGTTGAGATGAGTGGTGGAGAAAAGGAAAATGGCATCGGGTATTCGAGTTGATGGTGGTATGTGTGCTGAAAGGGAGAGGGGATGTTGGGTTTTTGTTTGTTTTGGTTACGGGTTAGCTGAGAGAGGTAAAGGAATGAGAGATGAATAGTCCAGTCGCATGTACTACACTAGCATAACAGTAGGGGTGAGAAAAAAAACCAAAAAAACCGATTAAACTGAGAAAACAGGAAAAAAAATAACTAAAAAAACTGAACCGTGAAAAAAAACCGATTAGAATTTCTAAAAAGCTGATAGGTTTGGTTCAGTTTTGGTTTGATAAGCCTGAAACCGAAAAAACCGATCCGTGAAAAAAAACCGATTAGAATTTTTAAAAAACTGACCAGTTTGGTTCGGTTTTGGTTTGATAAGCCTAAAACCGAAAAAACCGAATTGAACTAATCGATTTCAGTTCGGTTTCTTGATTGGTATGGATCACAAACATTTTAGGCCACAAGTAATGTCGTCAAGTCTCTAAAGTTCTTACCAAAACGTAAAGCTCTTTATCACAAGTAGGATAAATCAATACTGCACCGTTGAGATTTTTGCTAAAATAAGCTATAAGCTTTTTTCCTACATTAAAACAACTCTAAAACCTATTCTTGAGGCATCATATTGAATCTTAAAAGTTTTCATAAAATCAGGCAATGATAATAATTGAGTTGAAATTTTTTTGCCCCATCAAGAACCCACAAATCTCTTAACTAACTTAGTTAAAGGTGCAGCTAGAGTACTGAAATCCTTACCAAATCTCTTAAAAAAACTAGTCAAACCATGTAAACTTCTTACCTTAGTGATTGACTTAGGTGTACGCTATTCTTAGATAACCTTAACATTTTCCTCATTCATCTCAATACCTTTTACACTAACAATATATCCAAGAAATGACATATTTTCCATGACAAAGTTACACATTTTCATATTAGCATATACACATTCTTTTTGCAAAACAACCAATACATTCACCCAATGTTCAACATGCTCCTTTAAATTCTTGTTATAAATCAAAATATCATCAAAATAAACCACAATAAACTTACTTATAAAATTGCACAAAACATGGTTCATCAATCTCATGAAAGTACTAGGTGCATTAGTCAGTCTAAAAGGTATAACTAACCACTCATACAAACTATATTTAGTTTTAAAGGTAATTTTTCCATTTATCTCCCTCTTTTATTCTTATTTGATGATATTCACTTTTCAAGTCAATCTTAGGAATCACACAAGACCTATGCAATTCATCTAACATGTCATCAAGTCTAGGAATTAGGTGTATATACTTTACATATTATTGATGACATGACAATCAACACACATCCTTCAAGTTCTATCCTTTTTTAGTACTAACAATATTGGAATTGCACATGGACTAATGCTTTCTCTTATGTACCATTTTGTCATCAATTCTTTTACTTTTCTTTGAAGTTCCTTTATCTCATTGAGATTACTTCTATAGGCTGACTGATTAGATATACATGCTTCAAGTACAAGATCAATTTGGTGCTCAATTCTCCTAAAAGAATGCAACCTACTAAGAATCTCACCAGGAAAAATGTCCTTAAAATCATATAATAAAGAAACACAAACACTAGAAATACAATAATCAAAGTCATTAGTGTTAAAATATACCTTCTTATATACAAGTAAAATTATATGCATTTTATAAAAATAAGCATTCATAATCTCACTCCTTTTTATATAAGAATTAACATGTTTCTTTACTTTTTCTTATTCTCTTCTTTTCTCACCCTTCTTTTTTCTCTCTTATTTTCTTCTCTCATCTCTCAGCCGAATCACCACTAATTCATATTTTGATTGAATCTAACCTTCTTCTCCCTTGGCTCATTTTCTTTTCACTCTTCCTCACATCTTCACATGGTTGATCTTTTTTTTCGATTTCGCTTTCTCCTTTCAATTTCAATTGGTCTTCATACACTTGTTGATGCAAATCTCGTAATCACATGGTCACGCAACCCACAATCAAGATTGAGATTTGATCCCGGAAAGACAAAATAGGTCTGATAAAAGTGTGACACAATGAAAACCTTCCCCAAGACACCAATACTATTGGAATGAAGTCAAATGATATCTCAAAGTTAATTAATCTTTGATAAATCAGATTTAGTTTATTCAAGAACCGAAGAATGCAAGAATCACTCTCACACATTAAAACTGAAAAATTTAAAAGTATTATTCATCATTGGCTGCTGAAATTTAGGTTACATATGTTTAAATAGTTTTTGAAAAAATTAAACCTAATGGATCCACCCTAGTGGATTGATTTGACCCATTTACAAAATTGACCCAAAAACCTTAAACTAAAAAGTCCATATCCTGATCCAAACAAGCCTTGGATCCTAACTGAAAATAAAGTATTAATTAAGTACAAACAAGTCTTGGGCTATAGCTAAAATAATAAAAATAAAACTCATAAGTTAATTCCATATGCTATTGTGAGAAGAGAATAAGAAGAAAAGAAAACAATACAATTTTAATAATAGGCTTATTTATAGCCTACAATATTGCCCAATGATCCTATAAACCAATCTGTCATTAAATACCACTAGCCTTTCTTTCATTGTAAGAAAATGATTTTGGAACATTAATGAATCCTTGCAACACGTAAAAGTTATATTGTGGCCAATTAAAGATCCTTGTAGAACTAGGAAATTCCCAAAACAAGCTGCCATGTCCTTGCAGCAAAATGATCCTTGCTAAATAAGAAGTCCACAAGTCAAAAGGAAGTAAATAACAAAATTTATACAGCTTGTTCTGACTTATATAACAACTCCTTCTCAAACTCCGATGCATTTGAATTGTTACTCCAATATAGAAAAATACCTCTAGAATCTTCTAGTAAAGTTTAAGCTCGGTCCAACGGTTTGATTTAGAGTTATGATTAGTAACGTAAAATTGGATGGTATGAGATTTTAAGCCAAAATCCAAATCTAACCATACTTAGATCATATCAAAGGTCTTCTACCTTTTTACAATTTATATTGTGTCTTTTATAACTTTTTATAGGGTATTTTGTTAAGTATGTAATCGATAGTTAAAATTTCCTCTCGCCGCAAGTTCTAAGGTGCTCTTGAACTTATCAACATGTCATTCACCATTTTGGTTAATGTTTGGTTCTTACATTTCACAACATCATTTTGTTATGGTCAATAAGGAGCAGTAGTTTGGTGGATAATACCATTTTAGGCATAGTTTTAAAACTCGACCCGGCGGGTCGACCCGTGGCCCGGATGACCCGAGGTTGGAACCGAGCCGGGTTTAAGAAAAACCCAGCTAAGGATTTGACCCGGAAAAACCTGGTCAACCTAGAGGGTCAACACGACCCGTAAGACCCGAGTAAACCCACATGAGACCCGCTATATATATATATATATATATATATATATATATATATATATAGTAAAACACCATCGTTTTAGCCTTTTACTATCAAAACTCAAACCATCTGCAACACAAAGACAAATAAAACCTAATCTCTTTAATCTTTGAAGTCTTATCAATTGCAAAGAAGAGCAGAGGAATTTAAGCCACACACAAAAGACTTCAAGGCAAGTCATACCAGGTTTTGTCCCCGTCTCTCTTTTGGCCCTCAGCAAACACTAAATCTGTTTTAGCAGAGTGTTTGTTTCTTTTCTTGATTTGGCTTTCTTCATTTTAGATCTGCGAATCAAGGTTATATGAAGTTACTGTTACTTATTTCTCTATTGGAAACAAAAAGATCAATAACTGGGATTCCTTTTTTGACACAACTTTTTTTTCTTTTTTTTTTCTTGGAAAACATTGAACATGGATAGTTTCTATTGATTATAGGAGTGGAGTAAGGGGGGGGGGAAGAGGAAAGAGTGAAGAGGGGCTAGCAAGATGTGTAATAGATTTTGTTGTGATTCAAGACAACTTCTGCGGCTTTTCAATGTAGGGAGAAATTCTTAGTGTAGTGGTGTAGGGGTGATGTATGAGATTTTAAGGACAGGGATAGGAGGGAGGCATAGGCTTAAGAGTGTATATTTGTGTTCCAAGTTTCATGTTTGGTAAAAGAACTGTCTAGAAAAGTAAATCGTGCTCTGACCATTAATGAAAAATTGAAAATTTCACGAGAAATATTCTTTTTTTTTGTTGACCCGGGTCAACCCATCTGACTCGTGACCCGATCATTGTACCGGATCGACCACTAGGTCGGGTTTTAAAACTATGATTTTGGGAATAGAATTCACCAAATGTGCGTCTTATTCTCCACATTTATCACTTCTTATTACCTTTATCTTCTTGTTAATTTGTTTGTTAACTTTATTCTTGTAATGTTTAATCATTTCAAGAACTTCATCTTTGCTCATAAAAATATAGCTATAACAATACCTTGTGCAATCATCTATAAAAATAATATAATACCTTTTCCCACCTCTAATTTGCACAAATTTTAAATCACCAATATTTGAGTGAATTAAGTATAAAAGTTCATTACTTCTTTTAATTGTTTGTAACAAAAGGTTTTGTGAATTTTGATTCTATATAAATTTTACATTTATGATTTTTCTAAAAAATGATATTTGTTAATAAATTTATTTTTTATTAACCTTTACATGTAATTATAATTCATATGACCTAACATGTCATGCCACACATCATAAGACTGAAGCAAATAAGTAGAAGAGGTAATCTTATTATTGTTCTCATCATTCATTTTAAATAGGTCATCATAGAGATACCCCTTTTCTACAAACATACCACTCTTAGAGAATATAAATTTATTACTATAAAAAACTATTTGAAAACCACTTTTACTCAATAATGAGCCAAACACTAAGTTCTTTCTAATGTCAGCAACATGTAGTACATTGTTGAGGGTGAGAAGCTTTCCAAAGGTCATCTTCAGTAGGACCTTTCCAACATATAGTACTTTGGAGTTAATGAGTTCTCCATTTATAGGTTTTCTCCATCTGTTTTTTTGTTATTGGAAAACATCTTCTTCTCAGCATATGCATATCTTGTAGCACTAGTGTTAACCCATCACTGCTTAGAATTGTTGATTAGGTTAACTTCAGAAGCAACAACAAGCATGTTCCATCCTAAAACTTCATCAGCGAGGTGATCAACTTGGTTGATATTGGCTTCAATAATCATTTCCTTTCTTTGGTTACTTTGTTGAGTTGTTCACTATGATTTGTTTAATTATCACCATTTTACTTACAAATTATACCATATATGAAAATAGTATCGTGTGAAAATATTTTCACTAAGTAAGTTTCCATGAAAGATTGGCAGGGTCACAAACGGTCCTATTTAAAACTCAATCTTCTTAAACATAACTTCCTAAACTGTATCTATTCACCACACTAAATTTTCATATATGTGAACAATAACATATACATGAATAATATTATATACATGAACAAATCTGACCAGATAAATTTGATGTCATTCTTAGATTTAGAAATTTGCTAACTATGAACCTTTTCATAATAACAACTTCAACCTTAAACTTTTTACCCAAAGCTTTTCAGAGTGTCTTCACACTCTTGATTGAATTGTACACTTCATATTGTGTATTATTTAATCTATTCAAATCGATAATATCTGTAAATAAATATTTTGGCTCCACAACAAGTAAAATAAAATAAAACTTGAAATAAAGCAACTTGATAAAAATATATTTAAATTATGCAAGATAAAAAAAATATACACTTTTGTTTATTCTAATTCAAATTAAACATGTATTACGTCAAAAAATATATATTTAAACAAGAAAGAACAAATGCATGATTATACCATGGCGATCCCCTTCCCTGGGATCCTAACATACACTAAATATATGTTAACCGATACATGGCGATCCCCTTACCCGGGATCCTAACATACACTAAATGTGTGCTAGTCCAAACATGGTGATCCCTTTACCCGGGATCCTAACATACACTAAGTGTATGTTAGTCCACGCCTCATATCAAACTTCTCATATTTCCTTTATCAACGATAATTTCGTCACTTGGCAATTCACATAACAACCTTTCACCTCGAATACACATACATTCAGAATACTATCCAACATATCGACATCATTACGCAAACTTTCCTCCTTTCACATAATATTCAACATTCGGTAATTCACATTTCACATCAATAACATATTAAATCATGGAATTTAACTAGAAAGTATAGGTGCGGATCACCTACCTACAATAGAAGCTTAACTCATGCTCCCTTGTTGTTGCTGCTGCACAACACCTGTGGTCCCTCCTAATAATCAATGGCATAATCTCATAAGTTATCCTCATTCAAGGATACATTTCATAATAACCATATTAACAGCCAATACAGGTCTTTCTTTCAATTATTCCTTTCTTTATATTTTACGTTCTCTTATTTCATCTATTAATATCGTCATTCTTTGTCCAACCATGGTTATCATTCTTTTCTTTATATTTGAACTGTTACTGTATTGAACTGTCACTGTTTTAAACCTTTACTGTCTTGAACTGTTACTGTATTGAACTGTCACTGTTTTGAACCGTTACTATCTTGAACTGTTACTGTTTTGAACTGTTATTGTTTTTGTTTTTGAATCGTTACTGTCTTGAACTGTTACTGTTTTGAATCATTACTGTCTTGAACTGTTACTATATTGAACTGTTACTGTTTTTGTTTTTGAATCATTACTGTTTTGAACTGTTACTGTATTGAACTGTTATTGTTTTTGTTTTTGAACTGTTATTGTCTTCGTTTTTGAACGTTACTGTCTTCAAATGTAGTATTCTGACCTCTCCTTAGATTTTTAACTATATCCAGAGTTCTAGAACTCTGTTTCAAGCAAGATTGGTCTTGTTGGAAAGCTAAGACATGAGGCTACAAGTCCTCTGAAGGAAGGAGAACCCATTTTTGCCCCCAAGATAATCAAAATTGCTCATCAAATAATCAGTCCTACCACCCTACAGAGTCAATCATGACCCAGTCTTGGTTGGTGACCCATAACTGGAGTTCTACAAATCCAAATTGAGCAAGACCAATTTTCTTAGTTAGCTAACATCTAAAACTACAATTTCTATAAAGGAACCTGGTCCTAATTCCCTCATCCTACTACCTGAAATCGTATCAAAAGTCAGGAGACGAGCCTGTACAGATTTGTCACCCCCTTCCATTCACACATAACATTCACAAACTATATTTTCTGGGTAAATTATCATGGTTACACGCCCCCAATCACATACCACACCTGAATTAACTTAATTTTAACAACTAATACTTTTTATCCATTTCAGGGCTAAGAACTCTAATCTATAATTCAACATCAAGGCATCAATTCATAATCGAATTTGAAATGAATTATAAGATCATATTTAGAACACCTTACCCAGTAAGAATTAAGGTTTTGATCTTCAACCAGTTGAAGATTTTCGACCTACTCCTTCCTTTTTCTAATGACAGCCGGCCCTCCTTCTTCCCTTCTTATTCAAATTTTCTTGTAATCCCTTGCTTGCAAGTGTTTATTCCATCTATAAACCCTTAATCTTGGATGGGTTCTTGAAATTTTAGTGCTTCTCTCTTGATTTTGCAAGAATGGATACAAAAACTCCCTCTTTTCTTTCCTTATGGTTGCTGCAGATTTTTTTTGGTGAGGAGAGGAGTATTTATACTTTATAATTTTTCTTATTTATACTTAGACCCCATTTCTTTTACGTGTATTATTTTTGCCCCCACATCTTTTTCTTCTTATAATCAAGCTATACCTCTTTTCATTTCTTATAACTCCACCTTAAAACTTTTTGTTTAGTTTATTTTATTCAATTAAATCCAATCCTCAACATTACTGGGTTAATTTATAATGTTTCGAATTATTTCACCCGGAAATTTATATCCAAAAATTCTGAATTTCTATTTTTATTTAACCCTATACGTGAATTTCTTCACTTTTATTTCCCATGTAGTTAGTTTGCAATTTAAGCAACCTTTATTTTTCTCGGGGTTTACAGGCCATGACAACCACTCCCACATTGGCCATGACAAATTTCAATGAAGCTTTCACTATCGAGACAGATGCATCCAAAGAAGGAATTGGAGCGGTCCTAGCACAACAAGGCAAACCAGTGGCATACATGAGTCGAGCTCTTGGGGTGACCAAGAAGTCCTGGTCGACATACACTAAGGAAATGTTGGCTATCATAGAGGCCATACGCTTGTAGCGGCCATACCTTCTAGGCAAAAAAATCTATATTCAGACCGATCAACGTGGTCTCAAGTATTTTTATTAGAACAAAGAATAGCAACCCCGGAGCAACAAAAATGGGTTGCTAAGCTCTTGGGCTACGACTATGAAATTATCTACCACCCGGGCTGTGAAAACTCTACAACAAATGCTTTCTCAAGGAAGCAAGGTAGTCCCATTCTTCACCATATTTTTACTCCGTAGGTTAGTTTATGGTAAGAAATTAAGATAGCCTCAAAGCAAGACCAACACATTCAGTCAATAGGTCATATGGCCACTTAACATCCTGAAGGATCATTTACATAGCGTTAAGGGCTATTACTATACAAGGGGAGGGTCGTCGTTCTGAATGATGCAACCTTAAGAGCTAGTTGTTACACGAAATACATGACACTAAGGTAGGGGGTCATTCAGGAGTTTTACGTATATTCAAAAAGCTTGGGAAACAGTTTTACTGGCCTGGAATACGTAGAGTAGGGTAGAACTATGTCAAGGGGTGCGAGATTTGCCAGAAGATAAAAGCCGAGACATTGGCTCCAGCTGGGCTTCTTCAGCCATTGTAGATTCCATGCCAAGAATGGGACGACATCACCTTAGATTTTATTGAAGGATTACCAGTCTCACAAGGAAGGGATACCATCATGGTGATTGTTGACAGGCTTAGTAAGTCCACACATTTTCTCACTTTACGCCATCCTTTTACTACAAAAAATGTGGCAGAAAAATTCATGAAAGCGTTCTCCATGGAATGCTCAAGTCCATTGTTAGTGATCGGGGCCCAATTTTCATCAGTAACTTCTGGCAAAAATTCTTCAGGATGTCGTGTACCAAACTTTAACTCAGTTATGCATACCACCAACATACGAATGGCTAGATATAAGTTATCAATCGATGCGTCGAGCAATATTTACGGTGTTTCATTCATTAGTGGCCAAAAAAATGGTGTTACTACTTACCTTGAGTGGAGTATTGGTATAATACCACATACCATATTTCGACCAGAATGACCCCTTTTCAGGCACTGTATGAAAGGTTGCCACCCTCCATTCTAATGTACAATGAAGGCCTGACATTAGTGCACGAAGTCAACCAACAACTTATAAGCCGTAATGAACTGCTATAACAATTGAAGGCCAACGTAGAAGCAGATGGCAGACCAAAAGAGAATAGATATAATGTTTCAAATCGGTGACTGGGTGCTTCTCAAGTTGCATCTATATCGCCAACAAACAGTCTTCAAGTGGGTCTATTAGAAACTCGTTAGCCATTTTATGGCCCATATAAAATTCTAGAAAAGATCGGACCTGTCACCTACAAATTACAGTTACCAGAGGAAGCACACATTCATTTAGTGTTTCATGTCTCACTTCTTAAACGATACCAGACAAAGGAAGGAATTGTTGAGCCAAAACAAGTCGAATTACCACTAGTCATCGCTGATGGAGTAATAATTTTAGAGCCGCAAACTATTTTAGATTGTCGTTGGCTCAAACAGGGAACACAACTTGTCACTGAAAGCTTAGTGTAATGGAAGCATCTTCCCGTCGAGGAGGCAATGTAGGAACTAATGGCTAAGCTCCGGGAGTTGTTTCTGAATCTGGACCTTGGGGACAAAGATCCATTTGATGGGAAAGGTATTGATAGGCCACGACGATCAGAAAGGGGCCATAAGCCGAATCCCAAATATTTTGGATGAATATCAGCACGTACAAGATCGTCGCATGCATGCTGCATGCAACATAGCAGGCAGTGGACGAAACCATTAAAGCACTTGGGAGGAGTTTTACGTGCGAATGGGTCTCCAGTGTGAATGGGTCTTCAGCAGTTATAAGCAACAATCTCCTGTTAACTGGATAAACAGAGTAATTATATATATATATATATATATATATATATATATACATGTATAGGGTGTTCATATTAAAATTTATCAAAATTTCCACTAAAATTTCAGAAGAGTCTCCCCTATATCGGGAGGTCCCAAGTTATTAACATACAACCTGTTTACACTTCTAATATCCCGCATCTCCTAACTCAATTCAACCTAATCATCCTGGGTCTCAATTCCACAAAACATCATCATTCATGTCAACCATAATATTTATGATATACATTGAACAACAATTATCATTATGGATGGATAAAAGATATAAACATGCATACATGAAATATGGTTATACAAACTACATAATTAAATTCATCTATTCAAGTTTAAACATCAATTATCAGTAAGATTTCGGGAATTAGGATCAGGTTCCTTCATAAAAATTGTAGTTTTGGATGTTAGCTAATTAAGGAAATTGGTCTTGCTCAATTTGTAGCTGTATAACTCCAGTTATGGGTCACTAACCGAGACTGAGTCGTGCATGACTCTGTAGGGCAGTAGGACTGATTAGTTGATGAGCAATTTTGACTATCTTGGGGGCAAAACTAGGTTCTCCTTCCTTCATAGAACTTGCAGTCTCGTGTCTTAGCTTTTCAATGAGACTAATCTCGCTTGAAACGGAGTTCTAGAACTCTGGATATAGTTAAACATCTGAGGAGAGTTCATACAATAATGGTTGGACAATAACAGTTCAATGTCTAGACAGTAACGGTTGGATAGTAACAGTTCAATGTCTAGACAGTAACGTAGGAGTCAATACATGTTGATCCCCTTACCCGAGATCCTAACATACACTAAATGTATGCTGGTCAATACATCATAACATACACTTAAATGTATGCTAGTCAAAACATGGCAATCCCCTTACCTGGGATTCCTAACATTGCACTAAATGTATGCTAGTCCACGCCCCATATCACACTTCTCATATTTCCTGTCGGTGATAATTTCATCACTTAGCAATTCACACAACATCCTTTCACCTTGAATACTATTCAAAATATCAACATCATTACG
This sequence comes from Populus trichocarpa, assembly GCF_000002775.5. Lineage (NCBI taxonomy): Eukaryota > Viridiplantae > Streptophyta > Magnoliopsida > Malpighiales > Salicaceae > Populus > Populus trichocarpa. The sequence goes on from NC_037296.2 coordinate 8,287,060, forward strand.
CAAAATGTTTCCTCCTTTCCCATAATATCCTACATTCGGTAATTCACATATCACATCAATAATATATTAAATTATGGAATTTAACTTGGAAGTATAGGTGCGGATCACCTATCTGCAGTAGAAGCTCTACTCGTGCTCCCTTGCTACTGTTATTGCACCACATCGGTGGTCCCTTATGAAATCACAGGCTCATCTCATAAATGTTCCTCATTCAATGATATTTTTTATAATAATCATATCAACAGCTAATAGGTCTTTCTTTCAATCATTTCTTTCTTTATATGTTACATTTTTCTCATTGCACCCATTAATATTGTCATTCTTCTTCCAACCATAGTTATCATTCCTTTCTTTATATTTGAACTGTTACTGTTTAAATCTCGAACTGTTACTGTTTAAATCTCGAACTGTTACTATCTAAACATTGAACTGTTACTGTCTTGAACCGTTACTGTCTAGGCATTGAACTATTACTGTCCAACCATTATGGTCTAGGCATTAAATTGTTACTGTCCAACCGTTACTGTCTAGACATTAAACTGTTACTGTCCAATAGTTACTATTTGAACTCTTTTCGGATTTTTAACTATATCCAGAGTTCTAGAACTCCGTTTCAAGCGAGATTGGTCTCGTTGGAAAGCTAAGACACGAGGCTACAAGTTCTCTGAAGGAAGGAGAACCAATTTTTGCCCCCAAGATAGTCAAAATTGCTTATCAACTAATCAGTCCTACTACCCTACAAAGCCAGGCACGACATAGTCTCACTTGGTGACCCATAACTGGAGATCTACATATCCAAATTGAGCAAGATCAATTTTCTTAATTAGCTAACATCCAAAATTACAATTTGTATGAAGGAACCTGGTCGTAATTCCCTCATCCTACTACTTGAAATCTTATCAAAAGTCAGGAGATGAGCCTGTCCAGATTTGTCACCCCCTTCCATTCACACATAACATTCACAACTATATTTTCTAGGTAAATTATCATGGTTTCACGCCCCCAATCACATACCACACATGAATTAACTTAATTTTAACAACTAATACTTTTTCTCCATTTCAAGGCTAAGAACTCTAATCTATAATTCAACATCAAAGCATCCATTCATAATCGAATTTGAAATGAATTATAAGATCATGTTTAGAACACCTCACCCGATCAGAATTAAGGTTTCGATCTTTAATCAGTTGAAGATTTTCGATTCCCTCCTTCCTTTTTCTTTAATGACAGCCGACCCTCCTCCTACTCTTCTTGTTTCAATTTTCATGTTAATCCATTGCCCACAAGTGTTTAGTCCATCTATAAACCCTTAATCTTAGATGGGTTCTTGAAATTTTGGTGTTTCTCTCTTGATTTTGCAAGAATGGATACAAAAACTCCCTCTTTTCTTCCCCTTTGGATTGCTGTCAATTTTTGATGAGGAGATGAGTATTTATACTCTATAATTTCTCTTATTTCTACTTAGGCCCCATTTCCTTTAAGTGTATTATTTTTGCCCCAACATCTTTTTATTTTCTTCTTATAATCAAACTATATCTCTTTTCATTTCTTATAACTCCACCCCAGAACTTTTAGTGTAGCTTATTTCCCTCAATTTTATCAAATCCTCAACATTTCGGGTTAATTTATAAAGTCTCAAAATATTTCGTTCGGAAATTTATATCCCAAAAATATCTGAATTCCCATTTTATTTAACCATATGCTTGAATTTCTTCCCTTTATTTCCATTTAGTTAATTTGCAATTTACGCAACCTTATTTTCCCAAGGTTTACAAGTTGCGTTATTTATGTCACTTTTCTTTCATGCAGTTATATTCAGTTTACGTGTGATTAATTATGTGGTATCGTGTATTAGCACGTGTTGTTTTATGTGAGTTTAGCATCCAGTTTCTAGTTTCCCATTTGATTCAGTTCACTTGTACGTGGCCTTGCTATTTAAGCAGCCAACAGTTGTTATGGAAGGGATCAGAAAATCAATTATTATTTAGAATCGCGGTACTTTCTCATCTGAAGAGAAAACAATTCACTTATTCTTGTATTATATGTGTTGGGACCTATCACAAACATGCTAAAATAACTAAAAATTGCAAATTCATTTTTAGTTATCCTTTCAAATTACAAAGAGAAGTAAGCAATAAGATACAATCTTTTCACCTGGATAAGCATAACATGGAAAGGGAAAAGGAAAGTTAAAAAAGATTCAAGCCAAGTTTGCATACTTAATGTCCCCAAATACATAGCTTACCAAACAAGGAAAATTGTCAAACCCAATAAACTTAGTAGTAATAACGAACCACGCACCCAACCAACAGTAAAAGTCTAACAACATTTAAAACTCTCATTGGCAGAAGAAAAGGAAAATGAAAGGAAGACCAAAAAGGGACCTTACTGGAAAACAAGTAAAGTATGAATGGCCTCTAGTGGGATTGTTGCTGACATTTGAATCCTTAGAAGCACATAATCAAAAGTTGTAGAATCCTGCAACAAAGCAAGCAAAGCTTGATAGGGTGGAAAAATATAGCAAAAAGTCTTGTTGATGGGGTAAGAATGATAATAAATGGAACCTAGTTTGGGAAATAAAAAACGATACACACACACACACATATATATTTGTGTGTATAAGTGAGAGAGGGAAAGAAAAACAGAGATGGCACTGTCGTTGGTTTATCCATTTTAGCAAGAGAAAACAATGACTAAGTTTAATTCGGCCTACGAAGGTCAAATTTGAATTTTAGTGTAAATGTTTTGTTGTTTAATTCTACTTACGCTATAGATCATAATTCCAGATCAAATTATTGAATCGAGTTGAAATTTTATTAGAAGATTTCAGAGGTATTTTTCTATGTTAGGGTAAATTTTCAGGTCAATTAGAGTTTAAGAAGGCCTTGTGATATAAGTCAAAACAGATTGTATGAATTTTGTTATTTACTTCATTTTGATTTGTGGATTTCGTATTTGGCAAGGATCATTTTCCTACAAGGATATGATAGCTTGTTTTTGAAATTTCATTGTTCTACAAGGATCTTTAATGGGCTATAATATAATTTCTAAGTGTGGTAATTATTCATTAATATTCCAAAATCCTTTTTTTTACATGGATTCCTTATTCATTCTAACTATACAATGAAACAAGGGTTGATGGTATTTAATGACAAATTCATTGGTTTATTTTGGGGAGTTTCCTAATCCTACAAGGAAGTTTAAAGGAAGGCAACAAAGGGTTTCCATGTTTTGAAAGGATTCTTTAAAGTTACAATTAATTATCCTAGACAAATAAGAAAACTAAAAGGAAACCACTTCATCAATCAATTTCATAGCTTATTTTGGATATCTAAAGATGGCAACAAAGATCCTAGTGTTTTTACGATGAAAATTTCGTTCATGATATTATTTAAATGGAAAATTTATCTATCTTAGGTAATTTTGTTTAATTAAGTGTAACAACTTTAGTCTATCTGTCAAATTTATTATTTTTTATTATTTACTTTATGCTTGAGCTTAATTAATACTTGGTTTTTAGCTAAAATCCAAAGTTTGTTTTAGATAGGTATCAGGTTTTGGATCAATTTTGTAAGTGAGTCAATTTAGTCCACAATAGTAGATCCATTAAGGTTATTTTATAAAAGTATATAAACTTTTTGTAAGCCTAAAATTCGGCAGTCATTGAATAATATCATTTTGATTTTTCAGATTGTGTGTGAGATTTCCTATTTTTTTGGTTCTTGAAAGAATTAAATTGACTTATTGAACATTATCTAGTTTCGTGGTGTTATTCAATTTAATTTCCAATAATATTGGTGCCTTGACACATGTTTCCACTATGTCACACTCCTATTAGATTTTTTTCGGCTTTTCAGGATCATATTTAATTCAAATAGTGTCGGTTGCAAGGATTAATCTCATGATCACGTAGTCACGCAACCCACAATCAAGATTAAATCTAATCCCAGAAAGCTAAGCATAAAAAAATATTATTTTGGTTTTTCAATGTTTATTTTACATGATCTAATGAGAGTGCTAAACAAAATATTATTTTACCATTTCTCTTACAAAAATGTTATTCCTGCATATCTTGCAAAAATGCTAAAACACTATTTATTGCAATAATATTTTTTTTCACTAGTTTTTTTCCCTTTGATTTTTTTAATATCTATGTTTTTTGGTTTGTTTTTTATGAGATTATCCTAGTCTCATGACTCATGTTGTGGATTTGATAAGTTCACCCGGGTTGACTCGGTCATTTTTTGTTTTTTTTAATTGATTTTTTTTAATTTTATTTTTTAATATTGAGTTAATTAAGAATTATTTAAGTTGTTTTTAAACCAATTAAACTGACTGAATCATAATAAATTATTAAAATAATAATATATCAAATATATTAAAATGGATCCTAATAAATTATTAAAATAGTTATATATCAAATAGGCTAAAATTCAATTAACTTTTGAAAAGACTAAATTGCATATAAAAAAAACTATATTTGCCTCTTCACTTTCCTCCCGCCAAAATCAGAAACTCCCGCCAAAACCCCAAAACTAGATCCATACTCCTTTTAATTCTAAATACTTTTTCTGTTTTCTTTACACAGTCAAAAACCCTAAACACTGAAAGAATAAAGAAAAAATCTCATCCTTTTCCTTCACCATGAAAGTCCGTACACTGAAACTAAGAGAAGCTCATAAATCCATCAATGGCAACAATGACATCAACCCTTCCTTCTGTTCTGTCTTATGGGACCAACAGGCCCTTCATCTTGTTACAGCCTCCTCCTCTGACCCATCAATCTCCATCCATGACCCTCTCCTCCCTTCAAATCCTCCAAAGATTCTCCGTCACCACCGCGATGGCGTCACTGCCTTAGCTCTTAGCCCTAATTCTACCTGCCTCGCCTCTGGATCTATTGACCACTCCGTCAAGCTCTTCAAGTTTCCAAGTATTGCACTTTTTGTTTGTTTGTTTATTTATTTCAATGTGATCATAATATTACTTCCAAATTGTCAAATGGGCTCTCATGATTTCAATTACCCAGAATTGTTTTTTAAATGTTGCTGCACTTCATATTCCAGCAAAAATTCTGCGTGGATTTTATTTTTATACATGAAAGAAAATTATATTTCATAATGTTTATACAGTGAATGGTATCTGGGCTAATCAGAGATGGTTTACCTGTCTTATTCAATGATTCCATTTTGATTAATTTATTCAACTTCTGTTTACAGGTGGTGAGTTTGAGACTAATGTTACTAGATTCACGCTGCCGATTCGTGCTCTTGCATTTAATAAATCAGGGAGCATGGTCGCAGCTGCTGGTGACGATGAAGGCATTAAACTTATTAATACAATCGATGGTTCTATTGCGAGGGTTCTGAAAGGACATAAAGGACCTGTCACTGGCTTAGCTTTTGACCCTATTAACGAGTACTTGGCAACAGTAGATTCTGTTGGGACTGTTTTATTTTGGGAACTGCAGTCTGGTGGGATCTTACATACCCTAAAGGGTGTTGCTCCTAACATTATTTCAGACACTTCTTTCATGAATGTTGTTAGTTGGAGTCCTGACGGGGAGACCTTGGCTGTCCCTGGTTTGAGAAATGATGTTGTGATGTATGATAGAGACACGGCAGAGAAGCTGTTTTCACTGAGAGGTGATCATGTACAGCCTGTATGTTATTTGTCTTGGTCACCTAATGGCAAATACATGGCCACTTCTGGTTTGGATAGACAGATTCTGATATGGGATGTCGATAAGAAGCAGGACATTGACAGGCAGAAGTTTGAGGATAGAATAAGTGGTATGGCTTGGAAGCCAATTGGTAATGCATTGGCTGTTATTGATGTTATGGGAAAGTATGGTCTGTGGGAATCGGTTGTTCCTTCGTCAATGAAATCTCCTACGGAAGATATTCCAAGTTTGAAGAACATTAATGGAGTTCTTTTGTTTGACGAGGATCCAGAGCCAAGTATATCTGGTGGTTTAAGTGAATTTGGTGAAGATAGTCTTGGTGAATCAGAACCATGTAGCAGGAAGAGATTACGTAAACAGTCTGAATTTGAAGATCCAGACGAGGACATTGATGATGAGTTGAGCTTGCTTCCAAAGACTGAACCCAGAAAAAAGGTGCATCGTGCCAGCAAGGATAACTTGGATAAGGGAAATGGACTCAGAAGTACAGTGACATCTGCTAGGTTGAAAATGCAGGAGGCATTTCAGCCAGGCGCTACTCCTCCACAGCGTGGAAAGAGGCGCTTCCTGTGCTACAACATGCTTGGAACTATAACTGCAGTGGAGAATGACGGATACTCCCACATAGAGGTAGAGTATCCTATTTCTCAATTTATATCTCAGGTTCTTTTTGTCTTTGCTTTTTTTTTTGGTTGTACTGGGGAGGGATAACTCAAATATTGCGTTGCATTATATACCTGGATTCATGTTATATCACCCTAGAGCTGCAAGTCAATTTGTCTTTCTTGAATTGCTTATTGATATATCATTATACCTTGGAAGCAGATCGACTTTCATGATACTGGCAGAGGTCCACGACTTCCGTCAATGACCGACTATTTTGGTTTCACAATGGCCTCATTAAATGAGAATGGAAGTGTTTTTGCCAATCCCTGCAAAGGTGAAAAGAATATGAGTACTCTCATGTATCGCCCGTTCAGCAGCTGGGCAAACAACAGTGAGGTGAGAAATTTTCCTTTCCAAAATTATATTCTCCTACTTTATTTTCTTTTGGTAATTTGTAAATGCATATACCTATTTCCACACATGCTTCCCTGCTTGTTTGTGAAGATTGAATTCTCACAATATGCTGACATTTGATAAATACTCAAATTCAGTGGTCTATGCGATTTGAAGGGGAAGAAGTGAAAGTTGTGGCACTTGGTACTGCTTGGGTTGCTGCAATTACTAGTCTTAATTTTCTGCGCATCTACACTGATGGTGGTTTGCAGGTCCGTCACATAAACTTTATGAAGTCTATATGATGATACGATTGAGGTCTTACAAAGTCCCTACTTCTTATCATTATATTAAATACTAATATTATTGACCTATTCCAATATTACACAATTTATCAGGTCATGTTAGTAGTTCTTAAATCTTCCTGCAACTCTTGTTCTCACATCTCTTTTCCTCTTAATAGGTCTGAAATTCTTGCAAATGTAGTCCTTGCATTACGCAGGCTTCTCAAATTGGTCATGTAACTTATCATTTTAAAGGACAGATTTCTTACACCTGTAATGAATGCATGCCTAAAAATGACATCATTTAGAAGGTGGTTTAATTTTTGGCAACGATTTTGAAGGAAATGCCCTACTGATAAAAGGAAGCATAAAATTTTAGTAGTTGTAGGCTTGTAATGTTTATGGTGCATGTATTCTATCAAATCCTGTATGGATGAGTAGAAATTTGGGTTATTGTTATTTCTGCTGGTATTTTCATGTGTTCATCAAAATTGAGTAGTTCTTTAGATTTTAGAGGCTCTCTGTTTACTCGTGCATTGATCAGGGTGGCTAGTCTGTGCAAACATTTATTTCAGATCTCCAATATGCAATGCAGTCATATTTGAAAAAGAGACAAATACTTTTTTTTTCCAGCTGTGATGTCTTGTCTCGTTTATGTGAATTAAACAGGAGGCCTTCCATCCTCCATTTATGCTTTGATACTAACTGTGAAGAAGCAGATTACATTGAAATATCCATTTTTTTTAACCACCTTTAGTTTTGTTTTCACTTGCATTTAATAGGATTGCTCCTAGTTTTGTAAGCTTTTGTTAATTGTTTATATGTTTTGTCACATGTATTTAATAACAGAGGCATATTCTCTCCCTTGATGGACCAGTGGTGACTGCGTCAGGCTTAAAAAATCAACTTGCTGTTGTCACTCATGTTTCTGACTGTCTTCCTTCAAATGACCAGGTTTAACTTTCAATTATTCATATTCCTGCATTTAGAATTCTGCTAAAATTTACCAATTATTCAAGGTTCAACTGTACTGAGACTTGGCATTTATTAAGTAGCAAGAACAATGAGATCGAGTAATACCCAAGAAACACAATTGCTGATATCACTGACAATTTAATAAACTTGCTAACCATGTTGAAAGTTGTTTTCCGAGGAGGACATTTTATTTGGTTAATGGCTTGATAATCTCTTTATGTTAGATATTTCTTAAAACTAGAATGCTAAGGATCTGAAGTTCATATTCTGAATGTGCAGATGCTAGAGTTCAGAGTATTTGACATATCTAATGGGACCCAGCCACTCACAGGGCGTCTTCCCTTAACTCCAGGTTCACATCTAACATGGTTTGGGTTTAGTGAAGAAGGCCAATTAAGTTCATATGACTCAAAGGTATTTTTATCTATGATCTCAGTTTAATAACTGCTATGACTGAGCATGTCTCCTTGATATTGTTACCAAATTTTTGAGCAAATTTTGTAGGGTGTTTTGCGGGTTTTTACAAGCCAATATGGTGGTAACTGGCTCCCAATCTTCAGGTTCACGGTTCTTCTGTTTAAGAATACTATTAATTGACACTTTCCTATTCTTCCTTTATACTTCAGCGGTTGGATAATGTAAGTTTTAATCCTGCAGTGCCAGTAAAGAGAAGAAGTCTGATGAAAGCTACTGGGTGGTTGGACTAAATGCTAGCAAGTTGTTTTGTATTGTTTACAAGGATCCTGACATGTTCCCACAGGTAAGCTTGTCACCTCGACTTCTACCCTCTTTTCAATTATCTTATGACGGATTTTCCTCTCCTGTTTAGGTGATACCCAAACCAGTCCTCTCCCTTTTGAATCTCTCATTCCCTGTAGCATCCTCTGATCTTGGAGCAGATGCCCTGGAAAATGAGTTTATAATGAACAGCATGCACCTCTCACAGGTTTGTCTCCCCCCCCCTCACCAAAAAAAAATAAAAAAAAAGAAGCCACTCCTCTTTAAGCGTCAAGTATGAATTGCTTTTTTAATCTTTTCTAGGTGTTACTTTCAGACTTGTACATCTTTAATAGTCAGTAAAAAATCTTAGTTCCTCGACAAACAACGTAACTTTTGGATTGAGGTATTTTTTTGATATAGTATTAAATCCTATCAAATGTCAGAAGTTTGAATTTCACTAATCTTATTCTCTCAAATAAAAATTAAAAATAAAGTACAAAATAATAATAGATTTATGCAAGTTTTAAGTTCAAAGTATGTGTTATAAAGTTAATGTAAAGATTACCTCACTAACAACTCAAGTTTTTAAGTGAAAAATCTTCTTTGATATATTAAGGGCAGTGTATCAGAGAGTTAATATAAAAATTTTCTTAGAACCTCATTATTAATTTAAGCATTTGGATTGAGTTTTTTATTGTATTAAAGGGAGTTATATTTTTTTTTAATTTGGACAAATTGGTTTTCCTTGCGTTCCTCAATCCTATCCTTTTTAAGGTTATTTTGATTTCCCCTTTAAAGCTGTTGGATCTTATGCCTTCGCAGATTCAGAAAAGGATGGAAGACATGGCAGGTGCCTGTTTGGATACTACTGCACTAGATGATGAATCTTTCAATATGGAGGCAACTCAAGATAGATGCATCCTGAGACTAATTGCTTCTTGCTGTAATGGTGAGCTCGTATAATCGACTAACCTCAGAAAGGATGCAAATTATTTCAACTCTTGAACTTTTCCTTGTAAAAATACAATGTTTTAATGAAATAAAATATATTCTCAGCTGTAATGCTTGCTTGTGCTGCTTATGTAAGGTGATAAGCTTGTGAGGGCTACGGAACTTATGAAGCTTTTATCTCTGGAAAAATCAATGAAGGGAGCAATAAAGCTTGTTACAGCGCTGAAGCTTCCAAATTTGGCCGAACGATTCAACAGCATACTGGAGGTAAAACCTATTACCTGGAAAAGGTTTTGGAGTTATTTCAGAGCCAATCAGATTGGGTGTTTTTCTGTTATCAAATTAGTAAACTGGATTTTTTTTTTTAATCTCATCACAGGAAAGATTGGTCAATGAATCCAAGGGAACTTACAAAAGCCCCCTCCTGAACTCAAATGATCGTGCATCTCTCACAGCTGATGCTGCAATCAGCAAGACGATGGCGACTTCAATTGGAAAAAATGAAACACCCGAACCTAGCATTGCATTCTCATCACCGACACTGTCAGCCCCCCTATTTATCAAAAAGGCAAATAAGCAAGAGCATGAAAAAAGTTATCAGAACCAAACTGTAAATGCAAAGACCAGTATGGAGCCAAGCAATGCAGAGAAGGTGAAAAGTGCTGAAAATGTGATTGGAGTAGAAGTAAAGATGACAGGCGAGGTGTTAAAGGTACAATCACAACGCCCGTCTAATCCATTTTTAAAGTCATCAAACAATCAGGAAACTTCGAAGAAAGATCTGGATCAGTTAACATCCCCGCATCCCTCAAATCCTTTTAAAAAAACACCACATTGAAAACTCTCATGTTACAACGTCAAGGTGAAATGGGATTTCGTTTTCAGGGTGGCACAATGTCCCAGACAAGTATTAAAATGGCTGACATGAGAGGATCTGTTGTATATCACTCAGTCGCAAGAAACAGTTGTATGGAAATAGGTTCTCAGTTCTGTAATTATGTATTTGAGTACACCAAAAAAAGCTTCATTCCTGCTTTTAAGCTCGAACCCCATCCCTGCGTATTATTTTTTCATTATCATAATAACCATCATTCAATTTGGCTGTCCTTTTTTATCCGAACACAAGTCCTCGTGGCCAAATTTGTCTCCAGATTTAGCTTGCCAGAAGCCAAGGATATTTCCACACTAGCTCATTTTGGCTTCCAATTGGTGGGTTCGGTATCAGCCAAAGGAAATGTTGATGATTATTGCAAGTTAGTTGAATCAGCCATTGCTCCATCCATTCAAATGAATGCTATGTCATTTGCGAAGTCATTATCTTCTATGGCTTCTCAGTTCTTCCTCGAGTGAAACTCATCTCTTCCTTTGCCTGCCTGATAACATGAGATGCGAATTGGATTGGATATCAAGATGACAACGCCTAAACCACTGCTTATGTTGTCTGCCACAACTAGCTCATTTTCTTAACTGAAAAATGTTGCTTGAAAGTCAATGGATACAAGGCAGTCAGGGTCAATCCTACCCTTTATGAGAATGGGATCCCTCACCCAAATCACCGGTCATTGACAATGCTGCCTCTCCTATATAAACTTTATCCAATTCACTTCACATTCTGAAACGAAACGCATCGACATATAGACATGCATATTTCAATTGTGAAAAAAAAATTATGTGCTTCTTTCATTCAGTAATGCATCTTCTAAAGCACGTCCCAGTTTTATTTCAACGTTTCTTTTGTTTCCTGAAAAATGTAATTCCTTTTGAAAGTGTATTTTACAGAAAATGATTTTATCTGAGAAAATGATTTTTTTATATATTTGATTGTACCATGAAAAATAAAAAGAATAGTTTCTTTGACTATGTTGTAAAAAATAAATTAATTTTTTTTAAAAGATATTTGGTATCACTATGATTTTTTATTTTAAATTCTTTAAGAAAAAACCATAAAACATGTTTGGTTGAATTCATGTGTTTATTTTTTTCTTTGAACCAAAATAGTTATTTAAATACCATAAAAAATAATTTTTTACTTCAAATTTTGGTTTTCTGTGCAACATCAACATTATCATGCCATATCACCACTCCAAGCCTAGTATCACCATAATTCCACATTCATGATTACTATCATTGTCGTAATACTACAATTAGTGTCATAACAATCACAATCATCTCTTTTATCATCACCTCGTAACAACCATCTTCTATTTTAATATTATTGTTATCATCTAACTCCACCATCATCAATATTAATTTTATAACCTTTGCAAACATGTATTTAAATTCTTTATCATCACTGTTACATTATGATCACCTTTATCATATAATTTTCATTTACTAAAAGTATCATTATTTACCAATAAAATAACAACCATTTTTAATTTGGTATTACTATAATCATATTAACATTATTATGATTATATCAATCATTAATACATTGCCACCATTGTCACACGTGTATGGCGTCGCGACGATGTGTCCATTCTCATGGTATCTGGAAATCAAGATAATCGGGAAAGACAAGGATTTCTTGTCTTTTACCTGTGGAAAGAGGAAATGAGAGTCATCATCTAATATTTTGGTCACTAGAAACCCTAACTGATGATTTCAAAGATTGAGCACGGGAACTGGTTGCGTAAAGGGAAGGTATTAGCACCCCAAATAGACCCTACATAAGGTAAGCTGCATTGTTTAATTTTCTGATGTATGCTAAGTTATTGTCGTGTTTTTTAATTGTTGGTTTGTCTAAGGTTGAAGATAAGTCCTCCTCAGTAAAAAGATCTTTATCTTATCGTTAAGTTAAATTTGGTGATGTGTGAGTGTTTACAGAATTGTTGATGAAACTAGACAATTTCATCTCTTGGTCTTCCAGAGGCAATTCAAGCATGGAAATGAGGGAATTTGGACTAGGTCTCTTAATAGAAATTATATTATTGGATGTTATCTATCCAAGAGAGTTGATTTGTTTAATTTGGAGTTTTAAAACCCCAGTTATGGGCTAATAATCAAGAAGGGATCAGGACATGCCCTACTGGACAATTGGTTATCTTTTCGATAACTAGTAGTTTTGAGAGTTTTAAGAGCAGAACTGGGTTATTCTCCCTTTTGTGGAATTATAGCCTTGTGTCTTATCTTTTCAAGGGATTAAGCCATGCCTTAAACCGAACTATATAATGTTATTTATGGATGAAACACAGAACAGTGTTCGAATAACGAATTACTCCGATTGTAAAGTTGATTTGTGTTTTCATTAAAGAACTTAAGAAAAAGATTTAATGGGAACATGAGATGTAAATTTAAAGAAATAGGGATTATAACGAATGAGATGATTAAAAAAGAATTGTTTAGATTATTGACTTAGAAGGAATAAATGCTCGTGAGTAATGACATGGTATGCCTGTTAATGCAGGGGGGCCACAAGACCCAGATAGCAGTCGGGGACTACCAGTCAAGCTCTCTTACTGTAGGTAAGTGCCCAACACCTAAGGATTTATTTTCTACCATTTTAAATTTTCTAGGTATATAAGTGATTTGAACTTGGTGATATATATATATATATATGATTTAAATTTGGTAGTCTATGTCTATGTGATCAGTATGAATAGAATGTTGTGATGATATAGATTAACTCTTCCAGAAATTAGGGTTGTTAATGGTATCAATAGGGTTCCATTGGTGCTGACATTTCTTAAATTGATTAGTCGATTCTGGGTAATTGGGTCACTAATGATGTTAGTAAAGATTACTAACATCGGCGTGGTTACTCCCGGTTAAGGGAGAAAGATAAATTGATTAACTATTCTAAGTCAGAATTAGTTAATGATATCAATGTGTCACATTGATATCGGCAATCATTTCTGGTGTGATTAGCTACTCTGGGTAAGGAGGCTAATGATATCAAGGGTTCTTGACATCAACAATTTAGATGGTAAACCATATGTGGATAAAAATTGATTAACTATTTTGAGTTAGAAATAGTTAATGATATCAAATGATTGTATTGATATTGACACTTGAATGGAATTGATTAGTCTAACCCAGTAATGAGAGACTAATGATACTAATGAGATTCATTAGTATTGACAATTAACTTTCGAAGAATGGGAGGATAAGTGTTAATTAGTTATTATGAAAGAACGATATAAGTTAATGAGATTAGCTTTAGCTAATGGTATCCATGTTGGGTAGCTGAGAATGAATGATGAGATTAGCTTCAACTTATGGTATCCATATTGGATAACCGAGATTCATTGATGAGATTAGCTTCGGCTAATGACATCTATGTTGGATAGCTGGGAATAAGCATTGAAGATTAGCTTTGGCTAATGATATCCATGTTGTATAGTCAGGAGTAAATGATGAGGTTAACTCCGGTTAATAGGGTCCATACTAGAATTATCGGTAATTAGTGTTGTGAACCATCTCATTTGAAAACATTTACTAATACGATGAAATAAAGAGTATGATGTGTTATTCATAATTGAAATTAATGTTTAAAGAACCATATAAAAAAATGATCATAATTAGTGATGCAAACATATTATTCAATAGTTTTACCAATATTTGCCTAGTATTTTGCCTATGTTTTATATATAAAATACCTTAATATTCTTTGTTTTTTGTTATGAAGGCATTTTTGGATGTAATATTCAAAAAGTAAATTGGAGATAATTGACAATTTGATGTTTTGTGCAGAGCTTGAGCTCTAGAGGTCGAAATGAAGTGATTCTAGTGACATTAGAAAGCTAACATCCATACCTTTCTATAAATATATGACAAGAAAAATATAAAGAGAAATAACATGGAAATCGCAGTCGTCAAAGACAAACCTTGTATTCTGGCAATGTTGACCTTAGACCACTCTGACTTGAATATCTTGAGTTAGAGAAGTTCATTTGATGCAAACTCAATTTTGTTGGATTCCTGATTCGAAGACCTATTAGCCTACCAAATTTCTAAGATGACATATGAATTCTGCTAGTAGACAGGTTTTGTGAAGAAACAAGTTCAATTTACTTCCCAAAGCATCCAAACCGACATCCAAGTCTTTATTTGGAAAGTTTAACTCCTCTAAGTCCAAAGTCAAAGCTTGAAGGTTTTATGCAAGACTATTTCTCCTTTTTTAGGAAAATAGTTATTGCACTACTTAAATGCAAATTTTCTTCTTAGGAAATAACTATTTTTTAGGAAAGAGGGATTAGGGTTTCCTATCAAATAAAAAGAAAGAGAGAAAGGAAGGGAGAGGCGGCCAGAAAGAGAAGAAAAACTCACCCTTCCCTTCTAGACCCGAAATCATGTATTCATTTTTCCTTTGGAGGCTAAGTTCTTTTTCTTGATTGCAAGGACACAAAAACCTTTGGATTTCAAGAACCGTGAGATTTATTTTACTTTTCTTTTTAGTTTATATGATGAATATGTTTGTTTTCCTGTGTTTATTTCCTATGATTGTTTAGTTTCATTGTTAGAGGGACTCTAAGTTATTATTCTAATCAATCTATTGCTAAGTTTGCTACCAAAATCGAAGTTGTGATATATAAACTTGTGAAGCAACTGAGTTTAATAATTGTGGTAGATCTATGTTATTAATCTTAGGAAAAATATTTGATCAAATCAAACACATACTGCAAACAATTATATTGTCTAGTTATTAAGGTTGCTATTGAATTAAATTACTAGTGCGGACATTGTGGTTATTTAATGGTTAGAGTTAATTACACTACGAATCGGTTAACTAATAAATGTTAAGAAAAGATAAATATTCAGAATATAAATTGACGTTTTATTTTAATGACCAGTTCTGATTTTCATAGGTGGACGTCTACTTGAAACCAAGGTTTTTTTCTTTTATAATTTTCTGATTTATTTAATTTAGCTTGATTGTTTTATTCTACTATAGCCTAGATAACCTTTAAACTCCCCCAAATTGCATATCATCTAGCATAAAAATCTGAACTAAACCTTTCTCATGGGATCGACCCTTTGCTTGCTCAATACTATCTTGTTTATTTAAGCTAGGGTAATTAATTTGTGTGACCGTGACATCGCAACAGTTAGGAATGAATAATTATGCATAGAAGAATTCTATATGTACAAGGATTCCTAGACCATAATACATGTCATCAATTATTTGTTGAACATAGCTCAAATAAAATAATACAATATAAGGTTGTATGAAGATGTAGAGTAAAATATTAAAGATAAACTCGGTAGGAAGATATTAATAGCTAAATTTGTTGGCAATCAAATGGGTTTGCTAGAATTATTGGCATTTGCGAGGGGATGAAAGGATTATACGTAGTGGCCATAGTATCGGTGACTAAGGATGAGATAAGAATGATACTTATTGGCCGTAGTGTCGATGACTAAGGATAAGAAAGGAACAATACTTAATGACCGCAGTATTAGTGACTATGGACAATATTTAAATTTGTAGTTGACAATTAATTACCAATATTTATGAATATGATAACTTTTGATGTTTAGTTGCCCAAAAGAATGATGACCAAGGAAGTAAAGTATGATTTGTTCAATTATAAGATGATGACATAGGTTCTCCTTTCCCTATGCTTCTATTTAAGTTGACAAGTCTTTTAAATTAAATCATGGGAAATAAAAGTTACTTCCTAGTTGTCCCTAATAAAAAGAGAATTCATGTGGTTGTCTTTGTTTTGAATGGAGACCATTATGTTGTTTCTAATAAGTAGAAACCGTGGTGTTGTTGTTTCCAAATAATGGAAACCATTGAAACAATCCTTGATTGTATAATGAAAACTATTATGTAAGACTATTAACCAATGCTTAAAAATGTATATGACGAGAGGGGTTGATTGGCAACTTAAGACATAATATCATTTGATGTACTACTAAATCAAAACAAATGTTAATGGGGTGATAATATAACAAACGGTTGTGATACCTAGAAAATAAAAAATATGGTAATTTACAAACAAATTATGTTAAGTGGTGATGGTGATGAGTAAACATAAGATTAATACGTGGGGTTACTTCAAGGATTGTACCCAAGGAAATTAGTAACTAAGGAAATGAAATATTAATTATTGATTAGGGGATCAAAAATTAAGAAAATGAGTTGCTACGTGGTTATGTATAGTCGACAACCTTAGATTTGAATGTATTATATAATTTGTTGTAAAGGCAATGTCAAAAGTGACAAATATGAATTTAGATGTCATAACAACTAGTGTGTAATTCAATATATATATATATATATATATATATATATATATATATATATATATATGTTAAAAGAATTCTAGATAAGCATATTGTTCTCCTTTCTTATGAAAAACCACGTACATGTATTTTATGGCTAGATGCTAAATTTGTAATGTTATTTTAGTTGCAATGATGAGCATTGGTATTGTCATATGAGTTGAGGTATTATTGAACTTGAGTTTAATGTTTTGAGTGAGATTGTTAAAAGTGCTAATAGACATTCTGATTCATTTTTCTCATAAAAGAATCGTGAGCATAAGTCTTCTTGATGACTAATAATTCTTATAATGCTATATATGTTGTGAGTCTATGTCATGAAGTGGACTGTCACTGATTGTGTTGTTTTACTATTTATAATTTTGTTAGGTACTTATTTTTATGTACTATGAATACTTAAAATTGTGTTAATAACTTCACATTGAAATGTACTAAATGGTATGATTATATTTATAGTATTTTGTTATTGCATCTATTTATTGTGTGTGTGTGTGTATCCATCACACATATGTTTTAAATAAATGAAAAATAAAAAGAATATAAGATGAATTGTGAGAAGCGATGTGAAAGAATCAAATGGAGAAACAATTGAATTGGTGGGTGGTCGAAGGCGACTACGTGTATGAAATAGAGTTATTTGATATTGTGTTACCCATGAGGATAAGAAAAGAATTGAGGAAACGTATAAGTTATAGGGAAAACTCTGTTGTAAATTTGGTAAACCAAAGAATCAATAATGAGATGTATTGTCAAACAAATTGCATAAAAAAATAAATTTACCCTAGCATACTCAGACATGATGATTTGAAATATGAAAGTTACATGGAAATTTCAGGTCGTTACATGTCCAAACATCTCTTGTGACTCTTCTAAAATTATATCCAAGGATTGTGCAGCTACAATTGACTCCTTGACAGTTCCGGGTCAAAAGGTGACTAATCCTCTCCTTAGTTCATGCCTAAACCCATCTCGAAGATGATCAATCCGATGTTGTTTTGTTGGAACCATAGTAAGAGCAACTATTGAGAGATCATGAAATTGTCTCTCATATTCCAACACTGTCATATTCTCCTGTCAAAGAGCTAGAAATTCTCGTTCCTTCTTCTTTCTATACTGTCTTGAATAATATCTTGTTTCAAATTCCTCATGAAAATCCATACAAGGTAGAATCTCTACAACCCTTCGTTCTCTCACCCCCGTCCATTATGAATGCGCACTTTTAGAATGTAATTGTGCCACACAGTTTACCCTTTCTTCCACAGGCACATGAATCTGTACAAGAGACTCCTCCACCTTCTAGAGCCAATGTCCAATAATTTCAGCATCCTCAACACCCAAGAAGGACACATATCCCATATCACTCATGCCTTTCACCCAATGCACTAAAGTAAAGGTATTATCTCTACTCACAGATCATGTAGCTCTTGTTAACCCAGCCATAACAACCTTGATAATCTACTCCAAGGAAATAGTATCCCATGGTGGTATAGGTGTTGCTGGCGATGCCATAGTTGAAGGTCTACTAAATTGTCCCATTCCCTCTGTCATCTCCTCTGGCAACATCTCAAATGGAAGGGATTGATCAACATCACTTTGTACAGGAGGCAGACGAACAACAGGAGAATGAGAGGTTGTATCTACTAATGGGTCCTCTCTTGGTATCCCCCTTCCTCGGGCGGGTTGACCCCTTCTTTGTACTAGGTTAGGGTCAATTTGTGTCTCATGATATGTACGCACCATCCTGCATTCATATATTCATGCTTTAGTATCAATATCATCATAAGTTTCACATGCCAAATAATCACATTTTATAATAATGTCCACATCGGTGTGTATACGTATATCATTACACTTAAACCTAGCCTCTGATACCAATTTGTCACACCCCCATTGTCATCACCCAATTTTGGGTGATTCCCCAAAATTTGTTTTTTTCCCAAAAAAAAATAAAAAAATAAATAAAATAAAGGCTGGCAATGCGGAGAAAGCCGATCAAGAAGGACTGCAAAAATAGGCAAAAATCAAAGCTGCAATTTTCGGTAGCCTAATTGTATCCCGTTATGCCCAAAAATAGAAAGAATGCATATTTAAAGGTCAAATTAAATGATTATTGGACGAATTTGCATAAGAATTAAGTCCAATGACATAATTAAATTTTTAATGGGCCAATTTGATTTAATCATGGGCCAAATTGAATTTTAATTATGTTTAAGAATTAATTTAGGTCCAATTGAAGGAGTTAATTAAGTCCAATGACTTAATTATACTTTAAGCGGGTCAAATTAATTTGAGGGCTTAATTGGTGAAAAATTTAGTTTGGGAGCTTAATTTGGACTTAATTGAAAAATCAGAATTTTAAGAGATCCAATTTAATTTTTACCAAGTGAATTGATTGAAATTAGGGGCCAAACACAAAACTTGAGGGACCAATTTTGAAACCCGAAAAACTATTTTGCCTATAAATAGCCTTCAATTTCAGCTAAGCAGGGGGGCAATTTTGACAACATCAGGAAAAAATACAAAAAAAAACCTAACCCTAAACCCATCTTTTTCTCTAGAGCCACCGCCCCCCGGTTGAGAATTTTCTGCCCCCTTCACAGCGGCTGCACCACTCCAACCGGCGCTCCATTTCCTTTCATTTTCCAGTCGGTTCCCCCATTTCCTTCTTCTTTGCCAGCCAACAACACAAAAACCCATCCATTTTTCCAGCAGCTGCTCCCACTCCATTTTCCTTAACACAAGCCGCTGCTCCCCTTTCCCCAAGTTTTCCCTTCGGTTTCTTCTTCCCTCTCTGCCTCTCCAGCTTTGCCACAGGCCTTCGTTCCCCTCTGCACAGCCACTGCCCCATTCCAGCCGGCGCTCCATCTCCTCAACCAAGAGCAGCGGCAGCAGCACTCAGCAACAAGGCCAACCACCGCTGCCAACAACAGGAAACACCACCGACGCGCCACCAGCCTCGACAGCTTCTCCTCCAGCAGCAGCTCCTCTCTCACAGACCCGATCTGCCACCCGAAACAGAGGAGAAGAAGGCGATCCCCTAACCCGCAGACCGGCCTCCAGCAGCAAACTCCGCCAGCCTTGCAGCGGCGTCTCCTTCCCATAACAGCGACGCCGCCTCCTCACCCACGACGCTGGGTCCTCCACGGCGGATCTGCCACCGAAAGAAGAAGAAGATGACCGATCTGCAAAGGAGGCAGAGAAACGGGACAGATTTTAAAAAAGGAAGAAACCGAAGAAGATTTGAAAAACAAAGGAAATGAAAACTAAAATCAACTGCCTGTGTTGTTGCGTTTCTTTGTTGTTTTGCAGGTCACGGCGTCGTCGGCGTTGCAGAAGGGAAGAGGAGAAGAAGCCAGTCTCGGCCTGCTGCTTTCCCGGCGGACACGCCGCCAGTGACGGTGGCGCGTTGCTCCACGCGCCGCCACTGTTCCTGCACACCATTCCTGCAATTCCAGAAGGGTTCCTTTGCAATTCCTGGAGTTTTAGGGACTGTTTTGTAAATTTTAAATTATTTGATGTAATTTTTATTTATTTTTGAATTATTATATTTGTATTGTGGATGTAAAAAGAAAAAGAAAAAAGAAGAAAAAAAGAAAAAGAAAAAAGAAAACAAAAGAAGAAAAAAACATAATAAAAAATGTGTGTTTGTGCTTGTTTTTTTATTATGTTATAAAAAATAAAAAAGGCAAGAAAGAAAACAAAAAAAACAAAAAAAATGCATGTTTGTGTTTATTTCAGGGATCCTTTTATAATGAGACGGCAAAAGAATAAAGAAGGATTTAATATTTTGATTGGATCACGGTGTAGAAATGCAAACTTGTACGAAAGTTGTATTTCTAAATTCCGATGAAAAGACAAAATTTTTAGAACTTCTTTAACACATCACAACCACGAAGCAGCTTACCTCAGGTAGGGTGCGTTAGGGGTGCTAATACCTTCCCTAACCACAATCAGTCCCTTACCCGTGAATCTCTGACAAGACCAGTCAACCTGGGTTTCCTAGTAACCCTCAATTAAATACTAGGTGGCGACTCCCAACAAAATCAATTCCAATAACAGAGAGAAAAAACCGCCATCGCCAGGACGGGGGACGCCGCGCGGGTGTTTTTCGACGTGCGACAGAATGGCGACTCCACTGGGGAGGTACTGTTTCTGACAATATTGGACTAAGCTTTGTGTATTTGATGTGTTTAAATTTTGCCATTTTGTCTTGTTTTATTTTATCCATGCATTTTTAGAATTGTTTCATGCATCACTTGTATTTATTTTTTTAAAGCACACACAAGCTTCTAAGCTAGGTGGGGAGTAGCGGTCTGCCTCATGACTTTCAGTCGGGGTTCAGATTTGTGAAACATCCAACTATGAGCTGAGTGTTTACTTGGTAATGGCGGTCACAGGGTGCCCCAACCATTCCTTGTAAACCCCTATACTGCCTTCACGAGAGGTGGTCACTGGGCAGCTCATAGACCCTTTTGAGACCAGGTAGAAAACGCACCCATGTTCACATAATGAATAGAACCTGTCCTGAGGTTGTATGTGCTATCATTTATTTGCATCGGGGCGAACCCTTCTTGAAGCATCTTGAATTCAAGACTTGTGGGTGACAGAATGATCGTCACTCCGAAAATTTTCATTGTAGAGTTTGGGCAAGAATCAAGATTCTTGTTTCATCATACAAAAGTGACGATCATATGTCACCCCTCGAAGGGCAAGTTCATCATATAGATTGCATGTTCATACATTTTCTCATGCATGCACCAGAATAAAAAATGGGTCCCCTATGAGTCTGCAACACCCAATTTTGAGCAAAAAAACATTGGAGATAAAGAATGTGCTCGCCTCAGCACCCATTTTCAAAAAGAGTTGGAGTCTCTGAACAAAAGCTTGACTCGCCTCTAGCTTACTCGAGCAAACACTTAAAAATACCTTTGGTGAAGGTCCTTCCAACCGGTCTGCTATCTTTGTTCAAACCCCAACGACTCAACCCAAAGAAACTGGGGGGCAAACATGGTCAAAAGCCTCAACACAATTCGAAGGGGAATTGCACCGCAGAATGACGAGCCAGTTCTTGTCCTAAGCTACCCCTGCTTGATCATGCCTGCAAAAATTTCTTGATTTTTTCAACCTATTCCAGTTTTTGTCAGTAATTTGGCTCAAAACTCCACAAGATTTTCCTTATCCAATGAGCCTTTCCTGTTAATATAATCATGTGTTTTTTTTTTTTGTGTTCATGCAAATAACATACTGAGCGCACCTTTGTACTTACAAAACTACTGCACCAAGAATTCTTTGGTGTTTTTTCCTTTTTCCCCAAAACAACAAGCATGACCCTATGTTTTCACAAGGATTTTTGGGAAATCAAAGTTTAGTACAAAACAGAAATCATGTTGATGTTTGTCCGAAACAAACAAGTTCTGGAAATTCAGGTGATTCCTTAGAGAGGTAACCATACACCTAGAAAACCCACAAAAAAACACACCATGAAGTGACTCCAAAAGCGGAGTTTTATTTGCATGAATAATGAGAAATCACTCTGCATACTCGCATGAAAGCAAGGCTCACCGATCCTAAATGCATGCATTTGAGATGAAGAAAGGCCATCTTTGATAATCCTTTCACAAGGCTGAAATATATCCTTTGCAGTCCCCTTTTGAGCCTGGTAGTGTTTTTTGGAAATAACCTTGACTAGGATCACACCCTACACTGGGGGGCAAGTGCCAAAAAATCCTTGATGATTGAAAGTGCCCAAACAATACTGGGGGGCATAAAAAGTCTTCAACGATGAAAGTGCCCAAACAATACTGGGGGGCATAAAAGAAAGTTCTCAATCATCGAAGGTGCCCATACAAAGCTGGGGGGCATAAAAAAATCCAAAGGATCCAAAATTCTGAGCAAAAAAAAAAGTCAATGCAATGATGCTCAAGACCAAATGAAGAAAACAAAAAATGAGAAAGAGCCCAAGCCCAACATTGGGGGGCACCGTGGACCATTTTACAAATCAAATCCAAGGTCCAGAAGTGTATGAACAAAAGAGTTTGGGATACAAGCACTAGTGATCCTTAGTCTTAAAGTCCCTTAAACACCTTTTGAGCCTACGAATATCCTTTTCTTCATAGCCAAGAGCCAAAGCCTACATTACGTGCCTAATCAAGCCCTTTCTGATTAAAGGCAAGCAATCTGGATCGGTAGGCAGTGCTTTCTCATGCGAAACAAAATCATTATTCATGCAAATAAAATGAATGCTTTGAAGAACGGTTCTCAAAAACCCTCAAATTGAAATTTCAACGTTTTGTGACCAACCAGATGTCACTTCGTGTTCTTCACATTTTCGTCGAAACACTGTTCTCATTAACCCTCAAATTGAAATTTCAACCTTTTGTGACCAACCAGATGTCACTTCGTGTTCTTCACATTTTCGTCGAAAGACGGTTCTCATTAACCCTCAAATTGAAATTTCAACCTTTTGTGACCAACCAAATGTCACTTCACATTTTCACCAAAATCAAAACAAAAAGTTTTCATCACTTCTGAAAACCTCTCCATAGGAATCACTTGAA